>NW_002987092.1:0-1214 GCF_000006295.1 Pediculus humanus corporis
TAATAATAATAATTTTGTTTTTTTTTTTTTTCATCTGCTTTAAAATTCTGATAATAAGTTAAAGAAATTTCCAGCGAACGTTTTTTTGTCGGAAAGGTAAAAAACGTTTAACTGGAGGGAAAATAATGGAGAGAGAGAGAGAAAGAGATGGAGAGGAGGAAGGTGTTTTCTAACGGGGGAGTTGGGGTCTGGAGGGAGGAAAGAGATTTAATTAAAAGCAATTAACTTTTTAATTTACCTGACGTTTAAAATCAAAATAATAATAATAATAATAATGATAATGATGATGGTAATGATAATGATAACGATGACGAGGATTTTAATTTTTAATTTTTATTTTTTTCCTGGAAAAATTTTTTTTTTCTCTCCAATTCGTCTCATTCGCTTTTTTTTTCTGGAACGCGATTTGCTATCAGTGACGTCATTATCAGTTTAAAAAATAAAATTCTAGAAAAATCTATTTATTTATACAACCGAACGTTATTTAAATTTAATTTGAAAAAAAAAAAAAAATTTTAAAACGTAAATTTGATTTTAACTCGAGAAATAATTTTTCGAATTTTGTATTCGATATTTCTCCCCGTCGCCATTTTTATTTATTATTTTTCTTTTATACCGTCTCCCCCACCACCACCACCGCCATCATCGACTAGTTAGAAAAAAAAATTTATCGGACGAAAAAGTTTAAAAAAAAAAAATTTCTTTGTGTGTGTAAAGTTTTTAGTCATTTTAAGGCTGCATAATTACAACACTTAAAAGTAAATCCGAAACTTTTTTCTTTCTCTCTCTCTCTCTCGCCCCCTTCCTTCAAATGGTTTTAAAGTAAATCGAAACCTTTAACTTAATTTCAATACTTTCCTTTCTTCCCCCCCTTCCCTCCGATTCCTCCTCAATCCCTATTTCACCTTGAGGCTTTTTTTCGCCTTTTTCCCTCCCGTTTCGAACAAAAAAAAAAACTTATATAATTAATTACGAGAATTTCTCTCCCAGTTTTCTTCCCCCCTCCCACCATTTTTTTTTATTTCTTGGTTCTCGTTACAATAATTTTGCGGGGGCAAAAAAAAAAATAAATAATAATAATGAACTTTAAATTAATGATTCCGTGATTAAAATAAAATTAATTTAAAAATTTTATTCATTTTCGCGAAACGTTCCAGAAAACTTTTAATAATAATAATAATAAATTCACATTATTAATTTTTTTTTACGTCATT
>NW_002987091.1:0-1046 GCF_000006295.1 Pediculus humanus corporis
GTGTGCGCGCGTTTTTTAACTCACCAAAACCTTTTTACATAAATGAAAAAAAAAAAAAAAATTAAAACGAAAAGTATTTGAAAACTTTTTTTTTTTTTTCCGGTATCGATTCCCCACATTCGATTAAATATCCTTTTCAGTATTACCAACATAATTATCAACCTAAATTTCATTAAATTATTTTATTTATTTAAACTTTAAACAAAATGGCGGCGGGAGTAAAACGATTTATGAATTTGTGACCAAAATGTTTTTTTTTCGTTTTTTTTTCAAATCAGTTATCATCCATCCATTTTCTTTTTCTCTCTCGTTATTAATGAACCTTTTTCCTCCCCCCTCCCCCCGTTTGATGTTTAACTTATGAACTCGAATAAATAATTTCTTCTTCTTCTACAAAAATATGTCATTTTCACTTTATTAAATTTTTTACCCCCTTATTTAATTAATAACTTTTTTTTTTGCAAAAAGAAACTAAAAGGGGGAGAGAGGGGAAGAGAAAGAGAGGAAAGGGGGAGGGTAGGGGGTTTCACCGGTCGAATAATATCGAAACAAAATATTTAGAAATTTTTTTTAAAAATAAAAAAACCCTAAAATGGTTCCCACATACAACAACAACAACAACTACGTGATGATCATTTTAAACAAAAAATTTATTTTTTTTATATAATATATATATATATATATATATAAATAATTAAATTTTATCCCTTTTTAAAAAAAAATAAACAATTTTCTTTTTTTTTGTGAAAGATTTATCCTTAAAAAAAAATCAATTTAATTTTGACAATAAATGAAAGAAGTTCTTTTTAGGTTTTTTTTTTTTTACGTAATTTAATCAAAAAACCCACACGTGGAAAATTCAATGGGGAAAAAAAAAGGTTTAAAATTCAACTAATTTTTTTTACGAAATTAAATTACTTACACACACACATATTAGAGTTATAATAATAATAATAATAATAATAATAATAATAATTTTAATAATAATAATAATAGTTATTTTTTAAATCTTTTTAAATGAATGAATTTCGATTAAACCGGAAACG
>NW_002987090.1:0-1182 GCF_000006295.1 Pediculus humanus corporis
ACGTTAAGTCAAAACCTTTAATTATGACGATGATGATGGTGATAATGACCTTCTTCGAGTACGGATGCCTCTGGACTGTCCTCATCTGTGATTCTCCTGTCTTGATGAGTGCTCGAAAAATGCTACCGTTTTTTCCTGAGGTTTTTTCGTTACATCCGGAATAACTGTTAAATCAGAATAATCGATTCGAAATTTTGCAAGAAGACTCGCCATGCTGTAACAAAAAAGAGAGAGAAAGAGTGAGAGTGAGAAATAAAACCTTAATAATGATGATAAAAGAATTGGGTTAGGTAGCGACGGTGGTGATGGTACTGATGGTGATGGCGATGATGGTGATGATGATGATGGTGATGATGATAGTACTGGTGGTGGAGACAATGGTAGTGGTAGTGATGATAATCATAGAAGTGATGGTGGTGGTGGTGGTACTGAAGGTAATGGTGATTGATGGTGGTGGTAGTGAAAATGGTAGTGGTACTGATGATAGTCGTAAAAGGGATGATGGTAGTGATAGTGGTGGTATTGAAGGTAATGGTGATGGTACTGATGATGATCGTACTGAAGGTAAAAGTGATGGTGGTAGTGATGGTACTGATGGTGATGGTACTGAAGGTAATGGTGATTGATGGTGGTGGTTGTGGTGGTGGTATTGAAGGTAATAGTGATGGTGGTGGCAGTGGTGACAATGGTAGTGGTAGTGATGATAGTCGTAAAAGTGGTGATGGTCGTGGTAGTGGTGGTGGTGGTGGTACTGAAGGTGATGGTACTGGTGGTGGTGGTGGTACTGAAGGTGATGGTACTGGTGGTGGTGATGGTGTTGTTGTAGGCAATGAAAACAGTAATGCCAAAAAATAAATAAATAAATAGAAAAGAAAAGAAACCTTCTCTGTTCAAATTCTAATTCATCCTTTTTATTGGCCAATGCGAAAACTCTGAGCTTACAATTTGACCAATTACTCCTCGTGCTTATTATGTAGGGCAAAAGTAATGTTAATCCTCCGTCGTCGTATAACCACCAAACGTCAATATTTCCTTTTTTCTGCTTCCTTTGGAACAATGTAAGATTATTTAGAATGTCTTTGGGCAATTCCGTACCACTCGGACTCCTTATGTTATGCAACAAAACAAAACAAAACAAACAATTAAATAAACAAACAAACATTCCTTTTGACTGACACAAAT
>NW_002987089.1:0-3713 GCF_000006295.1 Pediculus humanus corporis
ATAATAATAATAAATTAAATCGATCGTTAAACCGAAATAATTTTTTTTTAACTTTTTTACATTTTTTTACAACTGACTTATCAATCAATTTTTTTTTTTTTTGCTTGTTTGTAGATTAATGGCAAATTAAATATTGTTTAACGTGTAAACATGAAAAGATAAAAAATAATAATAATAATACTAATAATAATAATATTGATTGTTGATGTTGTTTGTTAAATTCGTGGCAATAAAGAAAATAAAAAATAAAAAAAGAAAAACAATATCGTGAAATTTTCGATGATTATTTTATTTTTTTCTTTTCTTAATGTCGTAATTATTATTATTATTATTGTTGTTTGTTGTTGTTGTCGTTGTTGCTTTTTCCTATTTCAAGTTGGTTCGACTTCCTTTTTTTTTTAAACGTAAAAACTCAACGATAAAATAATAAAAAACAAAAAACGAAAAAAAAAAAAATTCGTCAGGTATTAAAAATTTACATAATTGTTTTCATCCTTTAAAAAAAAAAAAAATTTTAAAACAAAACAACAAACAACAAACACGATAACTCCTAAAAACCTGGTTTAAAAAACGAAAAAAAAAATTTGGGGGGGGGGGGGAACAAAATCAAACCGAAATAAATTCGAACAATAAAACAGGAAAAAAAATTAGCAGATTCACATTTTACGTGGTTTTTTTTTTTTTTAATTTATTTACTCTATGATTTTTAAAAACAAAAAAATTTTTTTTCCTTCCACGACTTTTCCTTCTTTTCCGTTAAATAATGATTTATCAGTTTGGAATTTATATTTCAACCGACGACGATAATTATTAAATCGTATTTAATATACTCCTGAATGAAAAGAGAAAGAAAAGCAGAAAGAGAGAGATACAGAGTGAGAGAGAGAGAGAAAGAGAGAGAAATCACGTTTAAAATTAACGACGATTTCAATTTTTATTAAATAATAATAATGAACATCTCACGTTGATGTGTCGCCACATACCTGTTATAAATTGATACTTATCGACGACGACAAAAATTTTAAACGATTTCGTCGCCATTTTTCTTTTCTCAAAATCGTTTTATTAAATCGTTTGTCGTCATTTTTCCGGTTATTTTTAAAAATTTTAAAGATTAAAATCCAAAATTTTCCTGTTTAAACACGATTCGGATTGACTAACGACATTTTTTTTTTCTTAAATTAAAATTAAAATTTTCGATTAGGTTTTTTTGTTTTTATTGTTTTTATTAATAAATAAATAAAATTTTTTTTGTTTATTAATAAATAAATTTTCTTAACAAAGACGTAAAAAAAAAAAAAAAAATAAAGAAAAGAAGAAGAAGAAAAAAATGGCGGTAAAAACAAAACCAAGACATTCGATATAGAAAAATATTTAAAATTAAAATCATAGAGTAATAAAACAAAACGAAAAACTCGTTTGTTGTTTATTTTTTTCATATAAATTTATTCTATGGATTACGAAATAGAAAAAAAAATCAAAAAAAAATTCAAACGTGCCACGACGAAACAAGTTTAAACAAAAATTTTTTATAAAAAAAACAAAATGGCGACATTTTTTATTTATTTAAATTTTTTTTTCCCTTTTTTTCCTACCCCTTCTACCACCTTCTACTTGATTCCCCCTTTCGTGATTTTCTCCAGTTCTTATTCCATGTTTAAAAAAAAATCTTTTTTTTTTTATTTTTTATCTCGACATTTTAATCTTCCAGCCTTTTCTCATCACTTTATTTTTATTACTTTATTAGTCTTGGTGCCGACTCCCAAAAAAAAAAAAAAATTTTACCCCCTCCCTCCTCAAACAACCTTACTTCGAAATTTTTTTTCCCTTGTTTCTCTCCAAGTTTTCAGGTACAACAAACAAACAAAAAAAAAATTTTTGATTTAAAAACATTCGATGAAAGAAATCTATCGATCGATCGATCAAACCAAAATATTGCAAAATATTACGTCACAGACATTCCGCCCCCCGGGTAAACCTCTTCCCTTCCCCCTTCTCCCCTCCTGTACCCTCCCCCACATAAAAAATTAATTTATCAAATTTATTTAAATTATTTTGAAGGGGAGTCCATGATGACGACGACGACGACGGGTAAAAAAAAAATTTCTCTCCCACGATTCAGGTAAAAAAAAAAAAAAATCTGCGATTCAAGGTACGCCGCCATTTTGTTTTTTAGAAAAACGACAATGAAAAAAACAAAAATGGTTCCGCTCAACCGATAAAATTCTTATTTAAAAAAAAAAAAAAATTTACCAAACGTAAAAAATGGGTCATACACAAAATTATAATATTAAAAATTAACTAACATTAAAAAAAAAAAAAAAATTGAAAGTTTTTTCACGCATAAATTGTTAATGACTATTTTTACGAAAAAAAAATTACGACTGGAACGATTCCAGTCATACATCATGGACGTTTTTTTCTACCTACGTCATCATCATCATCATCATCATCATCGTCGTACGATTATACGCGTTCGTTTTATTTTTGGAAAAAAAATTAATATTCGCTTACAACGTTTTTGTTTTTTTTTGTTTTAAATAAAATTTTATCTCTGATACCTTTTTTTTTTCCAGGTACGTACGTAATCATCACTTTCTGGAGAAAAAATTATTAATAGAAAGAGAGAGAGAGAGAAATTTGACGTTGTTCATCTACGAATATTTACGTCTTTATCATGCTCGTCGTCGTTATCGTCATCATTATGCGATTGTATGAAGAGAGAGAGAGAGAGAGAGAGAGAGAGGACAGAGAGAGAGAGAGAGAGAGAGAGAGAGAGGTCAGAGAAAGAGAGAAACCGCCTTGAGAAATTGTTGGTTAAAGAAAAATTCAATCAACTCACTGACGACTTCCCCTTTTATTATCATCATCATCATTATCATTATTATTATTATTATTATTATTATTATTATTATTATTATTATTATTATTATTATTATTATTATTATTATTATTATTATGACCAAGTCATTAGTATCGCATTCACGAGAGATGACTAATTTAATATATGACAACCCGGAGGTTTTTGGTGTGTGCGTGTGCGTGCGTGCGCGTTCCAGAATGTGTCGGTAGTAGCCGAATGAAAAAAATCTCAATTTTTTTTTTTTTTTTTTTAAACAAACAACCAGGGGGTTAAACCTTTAAAATTTAAAAAAAAAAAATCCTGAGGGTCGTGATGTAATCAAAAAATTATCCCCGATGGATGAATGGTAATAGTAGTAGGTAACGCCGCCCACGTATATTGAAAATGTCCGCAAAAAACTTGACTCAGAATTTTTCAACTTGCATGTAATAATAATAATAATAATGGGAATTTTAGAATTACAGGTACGTCTGCTAGACGTGAAATAAGTAACCGACACTAATAATAATAATAATAATATCAATGTAAAACCGTGTTTCTTCTTTCTGTATGTTAAATACAAAGGAGGGAACGTCGAGTTCTTCGAGTTTTATTTTTACCTCACGCGATGGTAACAAAAGTCGTTGGCGAACCATTTTGAAAAAATAAATCCTACAAAGAGGAGTCGTAAATGACAAATCTTAAAAAAAAAACCGGATCGATGGTGGTGGTGGTGGGGGTGGGGGTGATGTTAAAGGGCTGCATCGTAAAAAAAAAAATCAGGATGGGCAATGACGATGATGATGATGATGATGCGATCGTGACGAGAATGACACCGTAACAATATTTTCAATTAAATTTTCCACACCTT
>NW_002987089.1:4547-50456 GCF_000006295.1 Pediculus humanus corporis
TTTTTTTTTTTTTTGTATATTGAATTACATGAAAAGAATAACTCTCCTTAAGTTTTTTTTCAATAGCCACCACCCTTTTTCAGGTATTAAACCATCGTTTATATACAATGACTTTAAAAAAAATTTCAAGTGGAACAAATTTGAAAAGGTTATAACGAATAATAATTTTCAGGTATACGTACGAGAATCGATCCAAGAGAGAGAGAGAGAGAGAGAAAAGAAAGAAAAAAAAGAAAGAATCGGGATGTTGAAAAGATAGCAGACGAATAATAATAATAATAATAATAACGAAAGAGAAAGAGAAAGAGAGAGAGGAGAGAGAGAGAAAATGTGTGGCTGATTCGGGTTCGAATCGTTCGGAAACGTTTTTTTTTATTTTTAGGTTTCTGGAAAAAAATTATGGAGAAAAGATTATGGAGGAAAGAGAGAGAGAGAGAGAGAGAGAGAGAGAGAGAGAGAGAGAGAGAGAGAGAGAAATTAAAAAAAAAGAAAAGAAACAGGCCGTTACGTCATTTTACTCAACATCTCCGATGGCGTTTATCAGAAATGACGTCATAATAATAATTTTCCCTTTTAATTTTTTTTTTTTATTCACTTCCCAGAACAAAAACTTCCGGTATTTGAATCGAACATGGAGTTATTTTATTACGTCACCAACAAAAAAATTAAATCATAGATGAAAAACCTGGAAAACGTACTGGAATCTAACACATTTTATTATTATTATTATTATTATTATTATTATTATTATTATTATTATTTGCCATTGAAATTATATTGTTTTTAATAATCCTTTTTCCTTTTCTATTCTTTTCTTTCTTATTTATTTATTTAATTTGATTTTGTTTGTTTGTTTGTTTGTTATATGTTATGTTTTGTTTGTTTTTGTTTATCTTTTTTTTTCGAAAAAAAAACCCGCCTAATAATAATTGGGGAGGAAGAGGGGGGAAAGAACAAAAAAAAGGTGATAATGTCGTGTATATTTATTTAATCAATCATGATATGTTGACCGTCAATTTGAGCTTTTCCGTTTTTTTTTTTAGTAAACGACCTTCGACCTTTTTTCTTTTTTCTATTACTAATGCTTGTAACCGTTCGATAAATACCTAATTTACTTTCTCTTATCGTACCTGAAAATTTTTATTTAATAAAAAAAAAAAACGCTTTGTTGTAATATTAACTTGGCTCGTTAACCGTTGACACAAAAATATCATGAGAAAAAAATTCAAATTTATTAAAAGTAATAATAATAATAATAATGATGATGATGATGATAATAAACCGTACCTAGGTTTTATATATATTGCAAACGTAATGTCACAGATTCGAATACACGCGTGGTGTTTACGTACGTGTATGCAGACACGCATAAAATTAAATTTAAAAATAACAAATATAAAAAGTGAATAATACGATAGAGAGAGAGAGAGAGAGAAAAGGTGTGACGTGCATACCTGAAAACAAGTCTTGTCGAACCATGATAAGTTCACTGACTTGACCGGTACACAGAATGCGCTTAGGTAATGGAAAAGTTGTTTTTGATTGGTTCTTCATAATAACTCTGGACTCTCTTACGATATTGACCTTTTATTTATAGTTGGTTGTCTGTGTGCGTTTGTTTGTTTGTTTGTTTGTTTCATACGATTCATAGACAGACAATCGATCGACGAACCTGAACTTTTTTTTTTTTATTATTTTCTTCGCTTTTCAATTTAATTAATTTTCATTAAACACGTTTTTTTTTTTCATGTAATGATCGTTAAAAATAATTTATTAAAACTTGTAATTCTTGTACCTTTTTTTTTTTTTTGTTAATATTTGAAAAAAACCCGTCATCTTCTTTTATTTAACGTCTATTAAAAATTATTATTATTATTACCATTATCACTATCATTGTCATTTTTTATGAAAATGCTGTCGGAATTTCTTTTTTATTCTTTTCCCATAAATTTTTCCACTGATCATTCTGGAGAGAATTTCCAATGATTGTTTTTTTTTTACTCTCTATGCTTTCAACAAAAAATCTTACGACGTGGAACTAGACTTTATTAAATTACGAATTATCATTATCATTATTATTATTATTATTATTTCGAAAGTAAATTTTATTGTCATAGAGAAAACCAAAAAAGAAAAAAGAAAAAATAATTTTTTCATTTTATTTTACCCCCCCCCCTCCCTCATTTGTTTGTACGAATTAGTCGTCGTTTGTCTCGTAGTAGAAAGACAAAAAAAAAAGGTCAATAAACAGAACAAACCGAAAAATTTTCGTGAGCGAGTTTAAACGTGTAATTAGAAACAAAAAAAATTTTTTTCTTTTATCGTTAGATTAGACAATCGCAGACGTTAAGACTCTACATTTCTATATCAAATTGTTTAAACAAAACGAAAAAAATTTATTTATGTATTATTTAATCGAAAATGTGACGTCGTCGAAAAACCGTCACGTGGTTTTAGAAACACATTCCGATCATCGATATAGTGACACGATAATTTATATAATTTTTATTATTAATTCATTTACGAAATCAATAACGACACGTTTATTTCCTCCCTTTTCCGCCTCTTTCCCACCATTTTTTCTTGTCTAATGCCACGAAATTTCTTTTTTTTAAACTTATCACTTTTTTTTAAAAATTTTCTTCTTATCAATCGAATTAAACAAGTTTAATTTATTTTTGATAAGAAAACAAAAAGAAAAAAAAAACCGAAAAAACATTTTTCATTATTATTATTATTACTGTGTTAAACTAAAAACGTAAAATCCGATTACGAAATAATAATAATAATAATAATAATAAAAAGCTGTCGTGGAATTATCTTCTTAAAAAAAAAAAAAATATGTTTTCAGTATCGTCGGTAGAAAAAAAAAAAATTTCGCAACTTTTTTTCATTTGTCGTTCTAATAGAAAGAAAGAAGAAAAAAATTAGAACAATGACATTTAACCCGTTGTAGAAAATTTAATTAGTGTTCTGTTTATTAATTAGTACCAACGTGAGAAAATTAAAAAAAAAACAGGTGTTACTGGAAAAATTAAAATTGTGTTATCGATTATTATTATTATTATTATTACTTATTAATGTGTTAATTAATAAAGGAAATTTGCAACAACAACAACAACAATAACAAATTTTTTTTTTTTGTCATAATAAAAATAAAAACGCGCCAAATTTTTTTTTTTTCAAAAAGAGATCATATGATATGACGTCATTTCCGTTTTAATTTTATTTAACACCGGAAGAAAAGAATCAATTGAAAATATTTTTATATGTGAAAGAGAAATAAATTCCGGTTGTTGTTGTTGTTATTATTATTATTATTTCATTTCCAGGAGAAAATAATAATAATAATAATAATAACAATAATAATGATAATAATAATAATAATAATAACCGCAAAAATTTTCGTTCGTTTTATGACTTTCCAGTAGGAAAAAAGCCAATTATTATTATTATTATTATTTTTTAATTATTATCAACAATGACAAAAGTTTTGCTAACAAACAAACGATAAAAGAAAGAGAGAGAGAGAGATAGAGAAAAAGAATTTTCTTTCGCGTTGTTTGTTGTTTGTCGATATAATTTAATATTAATTACAAAAACAAAACAAACAAACAATCAATTAATTAAATTTTTTCTCATTTATTTAATTGTTTTTCGTCATCGAATATATACAAACATTCACACACAAGGACAAAATAATTTCTAAAAATTTAGTACGGATCGCGTTATTATTATCATTATCATTATTATTGCTAAAGGTTTTTTTTTTTTCATCTGGAGAAATCCAGTATTGGACAAACATGGAAAGAATCAATAAGTAATAAAAATTTGAAAAACGAAGTTAAAACCTTTCAATCCATTTCGAGAATCAAATCAAATTCGAAGGAAAACAAACAAACAACAAAATATTCGATCGTTTGTTTCGTTGGTACCCCAACAGAATTAAATAATAATAATAATAATGTAATGATAATGATAATAATAATGACGGCCAAAATAAAGAAAACATAAACGCCCACGAAAAATTTAATTCGTCCCAATTTTTTTTTCACGTTATCTCATTAAATTATTTTTCTCGGCGACAAACAATAACAAAATGTTTGTTTTAAAAAAATTAACGACAAACGACAAAATATATACTTCGAAAAATCGATAATCGATAATTAATCGATGTGAGTCGTTTAAAAAAAAAAAAACAAATATCGATCGATATCGACGACACTATGGCAAATGGCGACCAATAAATAAAATTAATTATTCGGTTTTTTTTTTTTTTTTACGCACCTATTTAAAAAATTTAAACTCAATAATTAATTACGTCATCATTAACGCCTCGAGTTGCAAAAAAAAAAAAAAAACACCTTTGTGGCGATAATGATAATAGTAATAATAATAATAATAATAATGAAATCGTTTAACGTGTTGTAAACGGTCAGAAAAAAGAGAGAGAGAAGAGAAAGTAGTAGAGATATGACGTTATCATCTCGTTATCACCTCTTATCACTAACGACCTTTTTTTTCCTTTTTTTGTGTTATCACTTGCGGTACGAACGCCGCACAAATTTTTTTTTTAAGGTACGCACGCACGTCCCCACTCACGCACGTCCGCACGAACGGTTTGGAAATAATAATAATAATAATAATAAATTAATCGATTTAAAAACGAGTAAATCAAACAACAACTAAAATTTGAAAATGTTTAATCAATTGATCGTTATTTAATTTTTTTTTTTTTTGTTTAAATGATGAGTTTAAATTTTTTTCATCATCTCCCGTCATTTCATCTCTCTCTCCGTCTCCCTTCCTCTTCCTTTCCCTCTCTCTCTCTCTCTCTCTCTATCACGCTCGCATTTAAAATCATTCGGAAAAGGATCGGAAAGATGACGTAACAAATATATGCAATCTCATCATCATTCGATACGTAAAAAACGTCAACATTTAAATTAACTTGTTAAATCTTTTTTTTTTTTATATATATAATCGCCAGGTTTTCTTTTTTTTTCCATTTCATTCTAGAACAAAACAAGAAATAGAAAAGAAAAAGAAAAGAAAAAAAATTCGAATCAATCGGAAACGAATTAGAAACAGAAGAAGAAGAAGAGGAAAAAAAAAATGGATTCGTGTCAGGTATGTGAGATGACTGTGCGTGCGTGTGTGCGTGTGCTCGATTCCCTTTTAATCCGACACACGTACAATAATAATAATGATGATAATGAAAATCATGTACACGCACACACACACAAATTCCAGATGATTCCAGATGAACCAAAAAAAAATAAAAAAATTTCTTTTAATAATACACTACTACATCGACAACCTACCACTAATATTTAATTTCGTGTTTGTTTGAACTAAATTTTTTTTCGTGTCATTAGAATTTTATATTTAATTAATCACGTGGCAGAAATTTTCTTTTTTTTTTGTCTTCTCTTTTTGAAATTTTTGATTCGTTTAAAGCGTTAATTAAAACATTTATTTATTTACCTTAAACTTTCTCTTATTAACAAACAGGTAAACGGGGACCCATCGTTAATCCATAGAGTAAGAAAACATTTTTTAAAAAATTCGTAATTCGATTCCCGTTTTATTTATTACATTTTATTCGATCCGCCATTTTTTATTCTTTTTTTGGTTCGTTTCAAGTTGAAAATCAGTTGGAAAAGCAAAATTTTTCCTTTTTTTTTTTTTTAATTCTGTTGTAGAAATTCGAAACGGTTTCGAAAAAAAAAAAAAAAAAACGTCTACTGCTAACTAAGCTATCGGATTTAATTGTAAATAATGTAAAATGTTTTGAAACATTTATCGCGTTCGATTTCCCCCTTCCTTCTTTCTCCCCCCTTTTTTCCTCAGATTATTATTATTTCACCTGTCGAAGCCATTTTATTCGCCATTTTTAAATTTTTCTTCTGCCACGTTTGATTATTTCATTTCTGAATTTTTTTTTTTTTTTCGTGTCGTACCAACAATCATCATCGACATGAATTAATAATAATAATAATAATGATAATAAAAATATTTTTAAAATTAATCATTCTCTTTTTTGATTCATTCATTCAGTCATTCAGTCATTCAAATCGAAAATATCGTGACCTTTATTTTTTTTGACAATTCAACAAAGCAGAAGGAATTAAAGAAAGAGAGAGAGAGAGAAAACGAACAAACACGTCGAGTTTTTTTTTTTTTTTCTTCTCTTTAATAATTCGGGATAAAAAAAAAAAAAAATTTTGTTCCCGATTCGATTATTCTGGAACGAAAAAAAAAAAAATTCTCACGTGGAAATATCAAATAATAATAATAATAACGGCAAGATTTACACGATGATAAACGTATCGGGTTTTTTTTTTTTTTTTTTTTTTTTTTTTTTTAAAAATTCAGGGTTTTAGGGAAATTTGACCCACCTCGGAATTTGTAGGGAATTTTGGAAAAAAACCTTAAAATTTTTTTCCATAAAAAACATAAGGATGATTAATAATTATTACGTAATTAAAAATTTGTCAGGTTAAGGATAATGATGATTTTTTATTTTGGAAAAAAAAAATTTTTTTTTGCGGTCGATTGTGCGATAATTCTCGTTTGAACGTTGGTTGTTGATTTGTTTTAACTTTGCAATAAAAAAAAAAAGTAAAATTCCAGTTTTTTTTTTTTTTCGTCGGTCTGAACATACTAAAAAAAGGCGTTCAAAAAATGACCTCAAGGAGTAAATGAGGGGTAATTGAACTCCCCACTCACTCCCCCTTGTGTATGCAAATTTCGGTTTTTTATTTTATATAATAAATAAATAATAATCGGAGCGGATTTTCTTTCTTTTTTTTCCGGCCCACTTTTTCTTTTTTTTTTTTCGCGTTTGTGCGTGCGTGAGTGCGTGTGCGTGCGTGAGAGTGCGTACCTTAAAATACGCATTTTCTCAAATATTTTCCTCGAAAATAAATTTTTTTTATTTTAGTTACTCACTTACTTTGGTTCAAAGTCCGAATAAATTTTAATCATCGGAATTTATTTTCTTTTTTGAAAAAAAAAAAAAAAACCTCGAATTCGTCTTCTTCCACGTTGAACGAAAAGTCGACTTTCCCTTTCCCCTCCCCTCCTTCCCCCCTCTCCCACCGAAAAAAAAACAATTTTTTTCCTAATTTTCTAGAATCTTCCTCTTCTTTAGGTGCTTTAATTTTTTTTTTTTTGTTTTGTATTCGATTTCGTTTCTGTTATACCACCCAAGTCGTTCGTTTATTTCGATTAATTTATTTATCGTATCATTATCATCATTATCATCATCATCATCATCATCATCATCATCATTATTATTATTATCATCATCATCATCATCATCATCATCATTATTATTATTATTATCATTATTATTATTAATGAATAGTCCTTCATTTTAAAATAATTTATATTGATTCGTCTTAAAAACGAAAAAAAAAAAAATTTAATTATTTATTCATTTTTTTTTTTTTTGTTTTCTCTCCATTAATTATTTATTCCAGTTTTCATCTCTCTCTCTCTCTCTCTCTCTCTTTGCCCCTCTCTACCCCCTCTCTACCCCCCTCTCTCTCTCTTTTTACAATATTTCCTGTCATTTCGCAACATCTTAAATCATTTTGTCGGTTCTTTTACTTTGTTACAAAAAGAAAAACGATTAATTTTTTTTTTTTTTTTTCCTAAAATCATTGTTCAGATGATAATTTAAAAGGATCAATAATAATAATAATAATAATAGTAATAATAATTAATGAATAATATTTAAATTATTGATTGACACGCGAAAGGATTCGTTGAATAATAATAAAAAAAGGGGGGGGGGGTTGACTCATCAAATTCGAATTATTTTAATAAGATGATTAACACGGAGCAGCATCCGAAAGGAACAATAAAAACAAAAACAAACGAAAAATTTATCGTCATTCTCGATATTTTGTCATTTAAATTTTGAGTTTTCAATAATAAAAAAAAAAACAAAATGGCCGACGAACACCTCGCAATTTTTTTTTCCTGTAATTTCACTTGGGAAAACGACGCTCGAATGAAAAGTAAAAAAATTTTGTCCGACAAAAAAAACCGACCAACCAACCGTTATTTTTTTTTTCACCATTTAAAATCAAAACAAACAAACAAACGATTGTTTGTTGCTAAAAATTAATTTCATTTTTTTAAATTCATTTTTATTGCGCGAACTTTGCACTACCGAAAAATACCCACGACGAAGAGTAAAAACAAAAAAAAAAAAATTTCTTTTACACATTTTTTCAAAATCTGAACAAACAATTTGTTGTTGATAATAATAATAATAAATCGTGTTTTTTTTTATTAAATCGAAAAAGCAGTACCTAGTAGGTAGCTGCTATCGTCGTTTTAAAAACTTTAATTTTTTTGTAAAATTTCATAAACGTGGAAGTAGAATTAATTTAAGTGATAAAGTATATTTAGCTACCATTTTGAGTTTTGCGAGAGTTTATCGATAAGAACAAAATTCTTATCGATAAGAATGATAAGTTATCGACACAATTTTTTTTTTTTTAATACGTTTTTTTTTTACGTTTGTAAAACAACCTGCATCATCATCATCATCATCATCATCGTCTCACATTTTCCGCAATTTTATCAAATAAAATTTAAAATTTTTTTATCAAGATTTTAAGATTAATCTTGCGGGCGAGGGATGTATAAAAAAATATCAATAATTAAATTTCTTTTTTTTTTTTTTAAATATTCCCGGGAAAATTCAAAAAAAAAATAGGAAAACGAAAGAAAAAAAATTTTTTGAAAAATTCGTACGAATCAAAAACGACCGGGGAGCATTTTCCGAGAGAGGGGGAATCCCTCTCGGAAAATTTTTTATACAAAAAAAAAAAAAAAAAAAAAAAGAAAATTTTGGATGACACTGCCGATCGAAAACAAATTATTATTATTATTATTATTATTTACTTCTTTATCGATCGAGTAAGTTAAACGGTTAAAAATTTTCGTTTCGCACAGTTTTCCCCCTCGGTTGTTGTCTCATGTCGGATTGTTCGTTTGTTTGTTTGTGGTTGTTTTAAAAAAATGTTAAATTTGGCAAGGAGTTTAGCATCGCAAAAATTAGTCAATTTAAAACCCAAACGTGTGCACATCGATAATTTAATATTCAAGTGTCATTACAGAGCAACGGTTTTGCTATTGCTCATCGGTGTCGCGTTGTTATCCTCTCAGGAATACATTGGAGAACACATAAGGTACGTATTCACTAATCCATATCAATCGGAACAAACGCAACCAACCCTTTTCCTTCCCTACCCTCCAAAAAAAAAAAATAAAATGTTACTCACTTACCGTTTTTCAGATGCATACACGGCGACAGCAAATTAGGAAAAGTCATCGATAGATTTTGTTTTTTCATGGGAACGTTTACAGTCGTTAAACATCACAACAGATCCGTTTCCAACAGGTTTGTCTTCCTTCATTCCTTTTCAACAGCGGAAGAAACCTGCAAAAAAAAAAAAAAAGAAATTTAATTTATAATAATAGTTTTTTTTTTTTTTTTTTGCGATCGCAGAGAAATCGCACATCCTGGAGTCGGTCCTTACGTACAAAAAGATGGAGAAGAAATAATAAAACATATTTATTACCAATGGGTTATTTTTTTCTTATTCATTCAAGCTGTTTTTTTTTACACTCCCCACTTGATATGGAGAGAAATGGAAAAAGGGATTATGAAAAAATTAATTTTGGGATTAAATGAAATTAAAATGTTGAATGTGGAAGAAAAAAAAAAAAATTTTCATATCGTGAGTCAATCGTTTTCATCTCTTTTTTTTGCTAAACCTCCCTACCTCCCCACCGGTAGCAAGGAGGGTGTGAGACTTGGCCGAAACCGATACTTGACTAAAACTCCTGGACGTGTTTTCCTGGAAGGATTTTAACTCTCATTTCATCCTCAACCCCCTCCTGAACCAGAACTATCAGGTTCACACTTGCGATGGGAGGAACTCCACCTGAGAAAGATCCCGCTACTTCTTCTTTTTACCCTTCGAGAGACAATTACCCGATCTGTTACCATCGTTCCTGCTTATTCCGCAGAGTTTGAAAGTTTCCGGAGAGGGAGAGGGATGACTGGGATCGCAAATCCCGTTAATCTATCATCTCTCTTTCTTTCACATCTCACGTAGCTCCGTAATTTTCCCATTTGGATCAAGTACCCAGTTTCAGACCCTCGAACAAGGTTCGACGCATCCCCAATGCCTCGAAAGGGTACTAGATCACTCATCCCATTGTTCGGACGACCTTAAATTAAACTCCCACTCCCAGGATTTGAACCCATGACTCTCAACTCGGTGACATTTTGGGTTAGTACATGAATGCAAATTGACAATAACAAACCCCCACAAACGAATGAAAAAAAAAATAATTTTGAAGGGTTATTCACGATGAGGTTTAGGAAGTGAGGGGGTTGAAGATAGAGGATAGAAAGGGTAGGGATGTAAGATTTGTACTTCTAAAACCTCCCTCCCACCAAATTTTCTAATAATTTTTATTTTTATTGTTTTTTTTTGTTTGTTTCAAGATTCAAAATCAATTGAAAAATAGATTATACGTAAACAGATCGTGGTCTGGTTATTTGATTTTTTGCGAATTATTAAATTTAATAAATTTAATATTACAAATATATTTAACAAACGTGTGAGTAAACGGACGCCATTTTGTTTTATTTTTTTTTTTTAAATGAAAAATTTTCAAAAAAAATTTCAAATTTTTTTATAAAGATTTTTAGGTTATAAATTTTGGAATTTGGGAAAACAAATTTATTGGGATGTAAAAAATGACGAATTCAATCCTCTCGATGTGATTTTTCCAAAAGTGACAAAATGTTCTTTTCAAAAATTCGGTCCTTCCGGTTCCGTACAATTCCACGACATTATGTGCATAATGGCTTTGAACATAGTCAATGAAAAAATTTTTATTGTTTTATGGTTTTGGTATTTGATACTCTTCATCCTTTCCGTGAGTCTTCTATAAAATCAATCGTAACGATAATTAATAATGATGATGATAACAACGGATTTTTCTTCCAGGTTTTCGTATTAATATGGCGGATCGTATCGTTTTTCATGAAAAATTCAGTTTCGTTTAACGACTACGTATTTAAATTCACCGCCTTTTCGAAATTGAACAAATTACATTTGACGACCGTTTTACACAACGTCAGCTATGGAGAATGGTTATTTTTGAAATATCTCGCCGGAAACATGAACGGTAAAATGTTTAACGATCTTTTAGCACAATTATCGGAATCGTTCCTACGGGAATCCGTGTCGGAGGATGATGATAAAAAAATTTTAGAAAAAAAAATAGTTGAAAAAGAAAAACAGTCTTCCGTTCAATTGTTGTTAGATTTTTAATATATATTTAAACCCGAATTAATTTTGGACGCCATTTTTTTTTAATAATAATGATAAAAATCAATCAATCAATTTCCCGAATTGGAAATTAATTTTTCATTTTTCGAAATGAATTTTACAAATTCGAACGCGTTTAACTTACGGCGAATTTAAAAAAAAAAAAAAAAATTTTTTTAATTTAAATATTATTATTATTATTGTTATTTATTGGTCACGTGATCTCTGTTTTAATTTTTTTTCTCTTTTTAAATCTATCGAAACCTGATAAAACCTCTCGTTAAGCCTAATCCTGCCTCCCGGTAGACACATAATTAATTTAGTATCAACGACCTTAAAGAATTTTTTTTTAAAAATCCTATCGAATCATTAATAATAATAATGATAATAATAATGATAATGATTACGGTTTAAAGTCGGTCTGGAAGTCGTAAGACGACGATGACGACAATAATCACAACAACAACAATCGCTACAGACGAAAGAAGAGAAATTTTTAGGCAAAACAAAACAAAAAAAAAGAAGAAATTTCGTCACGGGAACAAGTTTTAAATTTAAAAAAAAAAAAAAAGAAGAAATCCCTGGAGAATCGGGATAGTCATCTGGAGAAGGAAATTCCAGAAATATTTTTTTCGATCGAGAAATCGTTTTGTTACTCTTTAAATATTTTTACCGTTAACTAAAAAAAATTCAAGGGTTTTGATATTTTTGCAAATTTTAAATTTTGTAATAACGCGCCCGGAATTTTCTCCCGGAGGGAAAATTCGGGAATTTTAATTTTTTTTAAACTGAGATTTTTAATGAAGTCTGGAAAATTCCGGTTGCACAACCCAATTCAATTTCATTTCATAAACTCAATCGACATGTTTTGCTTTTATTTGGTTAACGATAAATTCAAGTTGACCTACGGACTCCTTGTTTGATATTTCCTTTTTTGGAAAAATCTAATGTGATAAGTCTGGAATTAATTTTCTGGAAAAATCTAATAATAATAATAATAATAATAATAATAATAACAAAAATAAAATTCATCGTCATTTGTTTTTTTCGACAAAAACAATTGAGTAGTAAATTTGCAAAAATTTTACAACGCAACTCCTTTCTACTCCTTATTTTTTTAATAAATAAATAATTTATTAGTTATTATTATTATTATTATTATTATTATTATTATTATTATTATTATTTTACAAAACTCTCTCTTTCTCTCTCTGTCTTTCTCTTTCGAACGCCTAGGGGTGGTGGTAAAAAAAAAAAAATTAATTAACTTACGTTACGTAAAAAAAAAACCACGAAATTAATTCAATAAAAATAATTATTATCATTATCATTATTATTATTATTACTTAAAGCCATTTTTTCTTTATTTAAAAGAAAAAAAAACGGATATTTAAAACGATAATTGAACAAATAATAATAATAATAATAATAATAATAATAATAATAATAATAAATTCTTACAAGATTTAAACAAAAAATTTTTAATCATCATCATCATTATCGGATAAATAATTCATCCATTCCTAGGGGATATTTTCCTTTGTCTCTCTCAACGATAATAATAATGATGATGATGGTACTAATAATAATAATAGAGAAAGAAAGAAAGAAAGGAAAAAAGGATTTGAGAATAAATAAATAAATAAAAAATTGAAAACGATTCCTTTGCACATGATGATGACCTTTGTTTAAATAAAGGATTCGAAGAAGAAGAAGAAGAATATGTGTGTGTGTGTGTTTACTACCTGAAGAAATTCAATCTGGATATGCGATGTTGCCAGATAGTCAGGAAACGACCACCTGAAATTTAAACGTGTATTTATACATTCAAACACGACTCTTAAATATTTTTTTTTTATTTTTTTTCCTACCACGACATAAAAATAACCCGATCGATTCCTTTGAATTCACTTTTTCTTTCCTTTTTTTCTTTTCAAAAGCGGAAGAGCTTAAAATAATTTTTAAATATTTAAATGGGGGGCGAGGGAACCATATTTGTGGATCCCTTAACGAGATACTTACACATCGGGATGACTTTGCACAAAAATTAAAAATAAAAATAATTTTTTCGAATTTATTATTATTATTATTTAAATCCGAACCTGTACCTTACGTATACGCTTATTAAAATATTTAAATTAATAAATTAATTCGGTTTGATGTGTTTTTGCACCCCCTCTTCCCCTCCCCCTTCACCAAAATTCCGACGGAAATCATTTCCGTTACCGTCGTTGCCGCCGCCCCCCTCGGTAATTTTTTTACTGTTAGCGTTAATGACTAAATTACGTTACGTTTTTTCTTTTTTTTCTTTCTTTTTTTAAACTTGCATTATCAAAACGATTACATAAAAACGTGGCATTAGAGTTGATACGAATTTAAAAAAAAAAAAAAAAAAAATTGTTAAAATTGCATACACGTAAAAAAAAAAAAAAAAAAAAAAAAAGTTTTTTTTTTTTCTACTTGCACGAGTTGATAATTTTCCAGAGACAAACTGCTAAAATCGTGATCGAAGAAAAAAAAAAAAAAAGACAAAAAATTTTTCTGTGTGGTCAAGGCGTGGGACTAGAAAACTAAACTTTTTTATTTTTTTTTTTACAATTAGTTTTTTTTTTTTTTTTAAAAAAAATCTTTTTTATTCTTTTCACAAATATTACATTTTTAACTTTTTCGAACCTGAAACTTTCGAAAGGATGAGAGGGAGAGAGGGGGAAACGGAGGAGGGTTTCGCTGCAGCAGTGGAATTAGACTTTTTATACAGATTTCGAAAAGGATAAAAAAAAAACCATACGAGAAAAGACGAGAGAAGAAAAGAGAAAAAAAAGATTCAAAGTTTCAATTAACTACTTTTTTCCGCACCCCAAATAACTACCTACTACTATTGCCACTACTACTCCTGCCACTACCTGTTTTTTTTTCAATCTAACCGATCGTGATTTGAAACATAGAAAAAAAAAATGATTATGGTGGCTAACCTGCATTAACTAAATTTTAAAGTTGATATAATGAGGTTAGAATCCTTCCTTCGGGCATAATTACACCTCAAACGTTTTAACATAATAATTACGTAATAATAAAGCAGAAGAAAATCAACAATGAAATTCTTACGACGACGACAAACAACAACAACAACAAACAACAACAAACGAGTATTCCTTATTAATTTTTATTTTAAATTATTTAAAAAAAAAAAAAAAAAAAAACGTGGAAAAATAATTTTTAACTATGTATATATGTGTATAAAAATGGCCGATTAATAAAACGGAAATGACGTTTTGAATATGTTTAAACAACGAATAATAATAATAATGATGATGATAATAATAATAATAAATTTTTCTCATGGAAAAAAAAAAAAAAAAACGATAATGAGAAATTTTTTTTTTTTTTTTTGGACCAGACGATGGAATGAAATCATCTTCGGACTCGTCTCGTCGTTTTTTTCTTTCTTTCCACTGCTAACAATTTTTTTTTTTTTTCTATTTTTTTTTTCGTACCTTGAATGATGGAACCTGCTGAACCTTTGACCCCCCTTGAACTTAATCATTTCAAACTCATTCAATAATAAAAAAAAAAAAAAAAAATTAAAATTTATGCATCGAACCATCCAATTATCACGGCGTTTGAAAAAAAAATTTTTTTCTTTTTCTTTTTCTTATTCACCATAAACGCGTTGTTGGATCGTAAAAAAAAATATATATATTTATGTATTTTTCTTTCCACGGTATATCCGTTTAAAAAAAAAAAAAAAAAATTATGCGTCTATTTACACGTCGTTTTTTTTTTTTTTTTTTTTTTTTTGTAAATTTTTTTTTCTTCGTTCGAGATGCATTTACCAAAGTTTTTTTTTTTTTTTTTTAAACACCTCCTGGGATCGATTCCGATTCTTATTTATTTATTTATTTTTTTTTTTAAATAAAAACGTGGAAGAAGAAAAAGAAAAAGAAGAAGAAAAAAGAAAGAGGCAAGTTTGACGAACGAAACGACAATCGAAGTAAAATAATTTTAATATTTTTTTACTTTTGCATTTTTCATCAGGAGAAAATCGTGTATTATTTTAAAAATCCGACGTGGACGCAGACGGGAAAAAAAAAATTCTTATGTTTATCGCATGTGAAAAAAACATTGAAACGAAACCCTTGTGTACAGGTTGAAAAAAAAAAATTTTTTTTTTTATTTTTCAAGTTATCGTGTATACCATTTGCTCTCTCCCTCTCCCTCTCTCTCTCTCTCTCTCTCTCTCTTTCTCTCATCGTTTTCAATCTGGACAATCTGGCACACATGCTGGAAATTTAAACCCGGAGGCTTTCTCCCACGATATTTTTAAAAGTCTTTGTGTTTTTAAAATAAAATCAATTTTAACTTTCTTTAAGAGTTTAAAAATCCAACGGGAACGTACAACAAACAACAAACATTTTTTTTTTTTCCTTCTTCTTCTCCTCCGGTTCTCTGTCTCGTCCGATTCTTTTTTTCTTTCTTTTTTATCGTTGGGCAAAATACCTGAAATCTTTTTTTTGTACATGTCATCAAACCTAAAATTTTTAACCATCCACCCACACAAACTCAAATTTTTTTATGTCCATTCCAAAAAAAAAAAATGGAAAAAACAAACGAAAAACGTTACAAACATAATTTTTTTTTAACAAAGAAAAACTTTCGATTTTTTCTTCTTCTTTTTCTTCTTGTTTAATTTACTCAAAGCGTTATTTATCATTATTATTATTATTAAAAGGGAAATAATCCGCCATTGTTTTTTTTTTTCAAAATCGAATACAAAAAAATTAAAATTACATTAGCCCAGGTCAAGACAAAAGAAGAAAAAAAAAAAAGAAAGTGTTGTCTCGTTTGTTGTCGGTTGTTGTTGTTTTTTTTTTACGATCAAATGAAAGTTTTTTTTTTTAATGACGGTGAAAGAAACAAGGCTACCACAAACTACACCAACCAAAAAAAAAAAAAGTTCGATAGATCGATTAATCGATTTTTTCGATATTTTTCGTTAGGTTTAAGCAACGATGGTCATTCACAACTCTTTGGCATTCGAATAATTTTTTTTTAAAAAATGTAAAACTCAGGTGCGTGTGTGTGTGCGTGTATGAAATCGATTTAATAACAAACGTATACAAACAAGAGCAGCAAACAAACAAACAAAACAAAATTTTTTTATACGTTTCCTTTAAGACGAAAAGTAAGACGTTTGTTTATAAAAAAAATTACCGGTCGTGCTGCTATCTATAGATTTTTTTAAAAACTATTACGTAAGATTTGACGTTCCAGAGGTTCTTTGTTTAAGGTTCGAAAAGTGGGGGGAAACCATGTTTCCTTATATTTTTTCTCACCTTTCATTTTAATTTATTATCTCCATATTTGTTTTAAACACAAAATCGATTCCAGTTTATAAAAAAAAATTCCATGGAAAGTTACAAATAGGAAAAAGAAAAGAAAACAAACAAAATTTTTATCATTGTTCAATCATCGATTTCACTTCGACTAATGACACGTAAAAAAAAATCAATCGACAAACAAACAAACAAACAAACAAAACTACCAAAAAATTAGTAGTAGTAATCGATAACATTTATCTAAGATAATAAAACTACGAGTTCGTACAAACAAAAATGCATCACGCGAAATGATGAGAATAAACCGGAAGTGAAGGGGGAAAAACGTTAAACTCCTTATTTATCCCTAAATCGGAAATTGTTATTTATTAATAATAATAATAATAAATTTGAAAAAAAAAAAAAAATTGAAAAAGTAAAACAAACGGTAAATTCCAGCACGTGCGTTCTCAATTATTTATTTATTATCAGATAAAAAAAAAAAAAGATGATTAATAACAACAACAACAACCGACAACAACCGACAACACAAAAGAATTATCAGTAAAAAAGTAGTGACATGAGTAAATATTTAAATTAAATAATAATAATAATAAATAGATGAAGAAAAACGAAAATCTGTCGTAATTTTTAGTTTGTGAAATCAACTCGAAACGACAGCAGAAAAGATAAAAAAAAATTTTTTTAAATACATATATATATATAAATTAATAATGGCGTACAAACAACAAACGACTTCCGCCACGACAACAAAACAATTTTTTTCCTTTTGCAAAATAATCTTCTTTATTAACTTCCTCTCTTTTTTTTTTTCAATAATAACAATAATTTTTTTTTCTTCGATAATTAAAAATTTTTTTATGTTTATTAAACAAACGCCGACAGTTAAAAACAACCACAAAATTATTTTTGTCGGTTTGTAACACGATATATACTAACAAACAACGAAAACCGTTTAGATAAAGTCTTTCTTTCTTTCTTTCAAACTCTTCCACCATTTTTTTTTCCTCTCTCGTTCTTTTCATTATTTAAAAAAGTTTTTGGATGAATTCTCCATAAACAAACAAAAAAAAATTACGAACAATCGTTTGTTAATTGTTTGTTTGTTTGTCTCGTAATGGTTCGTTTAAATTAATATTTTTTTTTCTTTTTTTTACGTACGATTTAAATCATTTTGACCGGAACTTATAAACATTGTAAAATTGACGTGTCACCAACGTGAAAAAAAAAAAATTTATTTACTCTATGGAAAATTGATCCGTTTAAAAGTAAATCGAAATCAAAAATTTTTTTTTTTTATTAAATAAAAACTTTTAAATCTTTAATTTTTTTTTAACAAAAAAAGTTGTCAAAAATTTTTTAAAGTTGTTCGTTTAAAAACAAACAAACAAACAAACAAACGGAAAAAAGAAACTTTAAAATTTAAATGACCGAAATAAATAAAATAAAATAAAAAAAAAACAAGTTTTGCATCGGCAAGACTACAAAACAAACGGTCGGATGAATTTTTTTTTTTTTTTTTTTTTTTATGGATAAAAATATTATTATTATTATGACATTCGTGCGGAGTTTTTTCATATGAAAAAAATCTAAACAAACGAGTATATTCATTAATTTAAATAATATATAAATAAACAAGAAGGTTGCCGCGATTGTATATAATAAAAAAAAAAAAATTAAAATAAATTAATAAGACTAGTTCCACGTCATAAATTATAATTATTAAACTTTGCGCTCGAACGTTTTTATATTGAAAAAAAAAAAAAACGATAGTTGTTACAAAAAAAAATCACTAAATTTTTTTTTTTTTTTTTTTATAGTTTTTGCCTACAAACAAACAAACAAACAAACAGAAAAAAATAACAACCAAGCAATTTTTTTTTTTTTTTATTGCTTAGCTTATGAATTTCTATTTTTTTGTGTCTCTTTAGGCACCCGACAGAATGGTCAATGTCACTCTGCGTGTGCGCCCTTTTCTACTGACTAAGTTATTATTATTATTATTATCATTTTCTATTCGAAATCGCTTACAAAAACAAACAAATTTCCAGCAAATACATAATTGCACACCTGCTTACGACGACAAAATTATATTATGTCGTTGCTACCTTGTCGATTCTCATTTACAAAATTTGGTAAATGATACCAACGTGAGAGAGAGAGAGAGAAAACTCGTACCTTGTTTACATGCGTATTATATTCATTCCAAATATGTACGACATAATTTTATTACATTATTATTATTATTATTAATCGTAAAATGCTGATTTTTATTATTATAACCTTTGTCAAACTCGCGCACACGCACACACAAGCCTATTTCCCCTTCGCTTCGTTTGTAAAAAAAAAAAAAGTTTTTCCTCGAACAAAAATGTTCGTATTCGCATCATATTACTCAACTTGTAAAAGGATAAAAAGTCGTGGCACGAATTTATTTCATGTTTACTAAAACAATTCGATTCGATTGGGGAAAAAAAAATGTCGAATCGTGTCAATAAAAAATCCAAAAACGTTTTTTTTTCCCTTCCTTTAATTTCCTCACCCGTAGAGTTTCGATATGTTTATTTACTCTATGACACACATACAAACGCAAAATAAAAAATCCATAAGGAGGGAGTTATTTGCGCGACAATAGGAAAACAAACGACGTCAATCGTTCAGTTTTTTTTTTTTTTTTTTTTTTGTCGACTAATAACCTTTTACGAAACAAAAAAATTTGACGCAACAAACAAACGACAACAAACACCTTAACGCCTTTTTTTTTTGTTTCTTAATAACGTCAGAAAACTATGATTTACGTCAATATTTTTTTTTTTTTTTTGGATATAGTTTCATTTTTATAGTTTATAGTTTGTTGCTATAAACAATTATTCTCACTCGAAATAAAGAAATAATTTTTTAGTAAGCGATATTTAGCATCCATTTTTTTTTTCCTCCTTTCGTCTGCCATGCGCCATATTTAAAACATTTCGAAACAATCAATTGGTTAATTGAGAGCGAATTCTTTTCGGCGAATCGTTTGACGGTGGTTTTTCAGCTCTAGAAAGGCATTGATCCGATTTCGACGTGGTTCCAACAAACAAACAAACGAACAAACACGCCACATCGATGTTTTTATTTTTTTTTCGCAACGATTATTCATTCTTGGAAATGATGGACGATGCACACACACACACACACATACAAACACTCACGCGTGATAAATTGTTTTTTCATAACCGAAATCTTATGACTCCCTCCCCCTCCCCGCGGAATCAAAAAAAAAACCGATTTGTTCGTAACAAACTATCGCGAGGGCGGGGGCGGGATGGGGGGCAGGAAACCGACACACGGTTCACATATCCGAAACATGTTTTTTTTTTGTTCTTTCATCTACTCGCGTGTTTAAAAATGATATGAAGTATCATAATCAAGCATACAAATGTACGTAATCGCTTAGTCATAATGACAAAAGGCTACGTTTATCAAAAGTCGAAAAATCACATGAACCCAAAAAAACGGCGCCAAAAGTCATTCAATCAGTACAAAACGAAAACAACAACAAAAACAACAAACACAATCCAACCCGGCAGTCGGATACGTAATTAAACAAAAGATAGCGAGCGAATGAATAAATAAACAACGACAACAACAAACAAAATCTTGGTAACAAACGGGAAATAATATCTCCAGTTAAATATTACGATGCGAAAAAATTTTTTTTTTTTTTTTCAAACTCGGGATAATAAAAAGTTTTTGTTGTTGTGTGTTTGTTGTTTGTTGCACGTCGTAAAAGTGAGGACGACAAGTTTTTTCAATATGTCATCGTCATCCTCGTCATTATTCGAAGAGGGCCCTTTTTCATTTAAAAAAAAAAAAAATGGAGGGGGAAATGCAATTGAATGTGCATTTAAATAGGAAGGAATGAAGGAAGGAGTGCAAGAGAGAGAAAGAGAGAGAGAGAGAGAGAGAGAGAGATTTTTCCCTTTCATTTTATCAATAAAAGTTTTTAAATGTTATCAATAAATCCGTGTTGTTAATTAATTTCAAGGTTAAAACAATCGTCGGACCTATTTTATTTTATTTATAAAAAGACATGTCGGAATTTGATCTCATCTGATCCGATCTGAAAGGAATGAAATGACGACGGTTACGATTAAAAAATCTCCTCATCGCCGGAAACTAACAAACAAACAAACGAACAAACTTTGTACCTTCGATGGATATTAAACCTTCGTAAAACCTTCAAGAAATTTATTAGTTTCAGGTGTGGTGGGAATTGCAAAAATGCACGAACGCAAATAAAATATTTTTTCCCATGAAAAACAAACAGAACAACAACAACAACAAACATTTTATTATTAAAAATCGTTTAACGTCGTTTGTTTGATCCCACGACTGGTTTTCGGAGTGATAAAATTGAAATAATTTACGAACCGGAAGCACTGACTAAAAATTATTCTAGAAATTTCTTTAAAAAAAATTTTAAAATTATGTCACGAAATCATCATCATCATCATCATCATCATCGTCATCATCATCATCATTATCATCATTATCATTATCATCATCATCATCATAAGTAATATTGGCAATTAACTATATTAACAAAGCCAACCCCGTATTGCCAAATTCCAGAAAACAAAAAAAAGCAAAAAAAAAAAAAATTGGCATAAACGAAATATGTTAATAATAATAATAATTTTTGACAAGGAGGCGGCGGCCATATTGAAATTTAAATTATTACAAAAATTTTTACGATGAATTTTTTATCACGACCTGACAATGTTCACGTGCCGACAATTATGTAGCAAACATGTTTTTATTTTAATTTAATTTAATTTTTTTCATGTTGCAAAAAAAACGCCGATTCCAGTTTATTATTATTATTATTATTATTATTATTATTATCATTATTATTATTATCATTATTATTATTATTATTATTATTATCATTATTATTATTATCATTATTATTATTATTATTATTTAACTTTCACCTTTAAAAAAATCCCTCCAGGAATAATTTGGCGCCGATATTTTGCAAAAAAAAAAGAAACGATTTTTACGGAGGCGACGAGATAACGTTATTAAATGTTTTATAAATAAATAATAATAATTTTATTTCGTGACTGGAGAATTCTGGAGAATGCTGGAGAATGATGGAGAATCTTAATTTATACGAGATTTTTTAAAATGATTTTTCGAAAGTTAGTATCTTAGTTATTTCATCCAAAGGGCACTCACGAGGTTGTTTTGCGGTTTTTTTTTTTTTTTGGAATTTTTTTTTTTTTAGGAGGAGAGGAGAGGCGGAGGAGAAGGAGCGGAGTCAACGTTTCTCGTGCCACGTACACAAAAAACTTCCGATCAATCAGAGAACACCACAAGAATGATGACCTCGTATGACATTTTTTTTTCTTTTTAACGTTTTTCCACACAAAATGATTTTGTTTTTATCACTCACTCGTTTGTCTTTTTTTTTTTTTTTCTATTGTCACGTCTTAGTAATAATAATAATAATGATTTGAAATCGCGGTACGTTCATTTGACGAATTAATAATCAGTTCAGTGACTTTTGAAAAAATCAGTCAGTCAGTCAGTCACACGTTTCACATCATCATCATCATCATCATCAACGTCAGGTGTTAAAATTTTAATTTAAGATGAAACACGAATCACGTCATCGTTTCTTCATTTAATAAAAAAAAATTTAATTTTTTATTTATTTATTTATTTATTTTTCGTGTGTACAAATATTTGAAATTTTTCCCCCCTCCCTCTCTCTCTCTCTTATCATTCTTATCAGTGAACTTTTTTGTTTACGGTACAAAGAAAAAAAAAATTTCCTTCGAGTCTTGCTTTTAAAAGAAAAAAAAAATTATTTTCCCGTTTTTTTTTCGCGCCATTTTTTTTTAAATACGCCTCTATCGCGTGCGTGAATGCGTGTGTGCGTGTGCGAGTGCGGGTGCGTATATCGATACCTTTTTCTTTTTTTTTGTTGATTCTTCTCGCAAGTCATTTCGAACGGAATTGAATTTATAATCGTTTGACCTTTGTACCACCCATATTGTTTTTTTTTTTTCGATTCAATGGCATTCACGTGTCATGATTAGAAGATTTTTTTTTTCGGAGGGGTGGGAGAGGAGGAGGAGAGGGGATAAAATGTAGGTACGCGGGTATCATTGATTAAAGAACTCACATTGATTTTAATTCATTTTTTTTTTTTTTTTGAAATTTTACAGGGAAAAGGAAGTCAAAACATATTTAAACGAAGGGGCGTAAATATAAGCGCTGTTGCATCTGCCTTAGCAGCTGCAAGTTTTTTTGTTTTTGACCCCCTAATTCCCCCTCATCCCCCCCCAAATCGCACATCTGTGCCCTATTTTCAAAAAACAAATCAAATTTCAAGGTCAAATCCGTTCCCTTTTCCTCTAACAATATATTGTTCCTTCATATCGAAAATTCAAAAAAATTATCACTGGGATTTTAAACAACCGGAAGTGGATGTGAAAAAAATAAAAATAAAAACTTATCACTAACGGAAACATGCGAACTTAAAAGTACGTTTCGGGGGGGAGGGGGGAAGAAGATAGAGGAAAGTTTTTTTAATGAAAAATCCGGAGATTGAAAAAACAAACGACTCGAAATTTTCCAAAAGAGATTTTTTTTTTTTACGTAATCCCTCCTTCCCGATCAAATTTTAATTAAACAAACAAACAAATAAATAAATAATAATAATAATTCTTCTGGCTCCGACATTATGTTTTCGTTAAAAAATCAATAAAATTATTATTATTATTATAATTTTTTAATTACGGTTTAAAATGAGAAAATAAATAAATTAATGACGTCATAAATCATAATCCTCTCGATGATGATGATGATGATGATGATCCGTATATTAACGATTAAAAAAAGATTATTAAATATTTCCGTCGTTTGTTTGTAAATACATGCAAACAAACAAACAAACGAAAAAAGTCACGTGAAATTGTGGACGTATCGACGTGGAAACAGACATATAAAACTTCGCATCGCGTTTTTTTTTTTGTTTCCTCTTTTTTATCAGAAAAAAAAAAAAAAATTTTTTTATAACAAGGTCGTGACTACCTGGGGGCGTTCGAAACAATAATAATAATAATAATAATAATAATAATAATAATAATAATAATAATAATAATAATAATAATAATAATAATAATAATCGGCGTATTTTTTATTCTCTGCAAAAATTCAAAAAAAAAAGTGGAAATGAAAAAACAGAATAACAACAATATTTATTGTAGTTATTTGTTATCACTGAAACCCATGCCTTATATAGATAATTATATATATATAACGCCCCAACGAGATGAGGAATAATAATGATAATGATAATATTAATAATTTTTTTTTCTAATATTATTAATTTTCACAAAATGTCAAAGATTAAAAACGTGTTTCTACGTTTTTTCCAACGGTTTTTCTTTTTTTTTTTTTTTTTTTTTTGAAATAACCACAAGATATTAGAGATAAGAGAAGATTTCGAATTAAAATGAAATTTACCGGAAGTTATTTCATTTCCCTCCATTTTTCTTTTTTTTAAATTTTTAAAAAATTTTATATGCATTACATGGCAAAAAACGAATATTTATTATCGATAATCATATAATTAAATATATCATCAATAAAGAATTTTTTAAAAACAGTAATACCAACTTTTGAAATAAAAAAATTCAAATCGATCGATTTGACAAAGAAAAAGAGGAAGTTAAAGTAAAAATTGTAAACTTTTGTAATGAGATTTTCTGTCATCCCACTTGAAACCCCGATTACGATGATGATGATGGTGGTGCCGGAAATGACGTAGTCACAAAAAAAAACAACCTAAAAAGTATTTTTTTTTGTGATCTTAGCCAAAGTACACGATTTATTAAGGTTTTTACATGCCTTTCATTTTTTCAAACGCTAAAAGAATTTTCAGGTTCGATTAAGGTATATGTTAGTCGTATTAGGTCATCGAATACAAATATTTAAAAAAAAAAAAATTACGGTTTCGATCAGTGACGTATTAAATTTCTAAACAAAAAAAAAACAACAACAACAACTTCGAATTACGTTTTCGTTTTAATTTTTTGTTGTTTTGTTTGCTTTTTTTTTTTTCCCTCGAGTCAAAGACACGAAAAATGATTTTTAAGGTTCAACGACAGGTTTGTTTCGTACCTACAAAAAAAAAATTCCTTTAAATAAATTTTTTTTTTTTTTTTCGTAATAAATATAATCGATTGAAAATTTATTGGCCGTAAGGCTGACTCGCGGTAAAAACGTGACGTGTTGAGTTTATGCATTTTTTTTTCTCTTTTTATTTTTCAAACCGCAAATTTTTTTTTTTTACGTAATAAAAATTACGTAATTTTTTTATCTTAATAGTTTTTTTCCAGAAAAAAATTGACACCATAAATATGCGCAACGAAAACCAAATCAAACAAGGTTTCTCGTAAAAAAAAAAACCAATAATAATAATAACAAAACACGAATCCTGCATTTTAAAAATATAAATCAATAAAAATCGATAAATCAAATGAAATAAGGTACAACCTTGTAATTAAATTCAAGTCAAAATAAAAAAAAATCCAATAGTAGTAATAATAATGATAATAACTTTAAAAGCGTTTAATTATTAACTGAAACAATAATAACAATGAAGAAAAAAAAAAAATTAATGGAACTCTTGCATTATTAGCAGAAGATGAAAATTTATTTTAAATAATGATAATAAGAAAATTCATTTTTTTTTTAAAGTTCAGGTATGAACTTGGATATTCGACCGTATCCGGTTCGTTTTTTTTTTTACTTCCTTTCATTTAATTAAAAAAAAAAAAAAAAAATTTTATTTTTATTTTTAATTACGCAAACGAAATCATCAGAATTTCATTCATTACGACATCATCATCATCATCATCATCACTTCACGTAAATCTTTCGACCTAATATTATTATTATTATTACTATTTATTTAAAACGAAATTAATTTAATCAGAACGCAAACTTTTAAACGATTTAAATTTTTTATCATCGTCATCATCATCGTCATCGCCATTTTATTAATATTATTATTATCATTGTGATTATCATTATTATGTATGTACGTATTATTTTATTACGTAATAACTCATTGAAATGATAAAACACGGATTTGAATACGTTTACGAATTAATTTTTTTTTTTAAAAAGATTGAGTAATAAAAATTTTAAAGATTTGAATAAAAAACATATTATTATTATTATTATTATTATTATTATTATTATTTTGTTTTTGCGAAAGAGTAAATAAAACAAAATGGCGGACGGTCAAAAATACTTTTTTTTAAATGATGGAAAAAATTTAATCCCGACACTGGTGGCAGATGTGACAAAGTCCAAAAAAAAAAACAAATCGAATTCTTAATATTGTTTAAACAAATAATAAAATTTTAAATTTCATTCATACAACAACAACAACAAACAACAACCAAAATAGATTTTTTTTTTGCCTAATAATAAAAAATTAATAATAATAATAATATAGTCAACGGCCATACCGTGCTGGTCACACCGGTTCCCGTACGATCACCGAAGTTAAGCAGCATCGGGCGTGGTGCAAACTTGGATGGGTGACCGTTTGAGAACGCCACGTGCCGTTGGCTTAAAAAGAGCAAAAAAAAAAAAAAAAAAAAAAATGAGAACAAGACAATGTAAGAACCAAAAACAAAATCTTGTTCTACTGTCGACCTGAGGCAGCTCGACGAGAACGTGAATTTCACTGCTTCTGACCCTGGCCACTCCAAAGATGTTAGTCACTGGAGCCCAGTTCAGGAGACAAATCGTTCCCATCGAATAAAGATGGACTCAGGAAGACCTTCAAGAATTGATGTGGTGCTATCTTATAATAAGTGGCACCACCGAAATTCGAGTATTTGTCCCTAAGGAATCGGGTAGAAACCTCGGATAAATACTTAAAAACCCCGACAAGTAGCCTTGTCGTGTTTAATGGTGGATAATAATAATATTAGGGACAATTACATTTGCAAAATTTTTTTTAAAAAAACTTTCGAACGAATCAAATCAAAATGAACGATGACGATGACGATGATGATGATTATATATACGATATTGCAACAAAGAAAAAACAAAGTACAAACGTTCAGAAATCTATATTATTATTATTACAGAAATTGTTCAGCAAAAAAAAAAAAAAAAAAAACAAAATGGATGAACTTGACTTTTGCCACTTTTATAATATATAAATACAATCTCTTATAAAAAAAAATTACACAATTAATTTAATTTTTTTTAATTTGTTTCGAAGGTGTATGAAAAAATGACTGATGGAATATAACGCGAGGAGGCCGAATATAACAACGATTGTTGTTTGTTTCACGATAATAATAATGATAGTAATGATGATGATGATAGTCAATCAAATGAGTATTGATAAAATGCATAATGACGATTAAACGTAGTAGTATAAGATTGTAACGTTTTAAATTTGTGATGTTATTAATCTTTCTCTCTCTCCCTCTCTCTACCTATCTATCTATCTATCTCTCTCTCTCTCTCTTTTTATTATAACACCTTTAATTTAAAGAGAACAATGAACCGGTGATGATGTAAGAAATAAATTAGAATCTGTAACAGAATCGTGTTTAAAAAAAAAAAAAAAAAAATAATAATAAAAATTTTAACTGCTTTATCATTTTACGAATTAACGGTTTTTTTTTTTTTTTTATTTATTCATCTGGTTCTATTCAAAGGTACGATATTCAGGTATACGTTTAAAAAAAAAAAAACCAAACGTATTTTCATAGAGTAAATAAATAAATATAAAATTAATAAAATTAATTTAAACGTATCGTTTCCAGGTGTATTTTTTTTTCCTTTTCTTTTTTTTTAAATTCATTGTTATAATTATTATTATTATTATCATTTAGTTTATTTAAAAAACATTGTTGTTATTATTATTATTATTTTTTTTTTGAAATCGCAGTTAATTTATTGTTTTTTTGTTGTTGTTGTTATTGTTGTTTAAAGTTTAGCAGGTAACTTTTCTTTTTTTCTTTATGTTTTTCTTTTTTTTTTGTATTCGAGTTATTTGTTTTGTTTCTTTACTTATCGTTACGGTTCGAAGTTTAAATAATTTAGATAAATGTAAGAAAAACTATGTGTCGTTTTTCTAATTCCACGTTGAAAACGTTACAACGTATTAAACGATTTCAAAAAAAATAAATAAATTTAATGTTATTTTAATCGTGAGAACCGTCGAACCCGATTTTAACTTTTTCCTCAAAAAAATTCCAAATTTATGTAAGTATTAAAGAAAAAAAGGTCGTTAATGTGTTAAATAACATAAAAAAAAGGGTTATGAGAATTTCAAGGTTAGAATTAATAATGAAAGGTTGCACATAAACACACACATACATACAAGTCACTTAAATTTAAAATTAAATGCATTATTATCATTATTATTTACTACAATGTGGTTTTTATAAACAATATTTTTCTAGCTGTCCTTGTAATGTTTAACACATGATTGTCCTACTTAACGTATTTTTTTTAAAGAGAATAAAAAAATTTTTTTTTTCTTAATGAACCATAAATGAAATGTGCCAACCATTTTTTTTTTTTTTTTTCGATTCGTTATTTTATTCCATAAATAATTTTAATTAAATAAAAAAATTTTTTAAACAAGGTTTAGTTTCATAGTTTCAATCAATTAAAATTATAAATATTAAATAATAATGCCAGGAAAGAGAGAGAGAGAGAGAGGGAAACTAAATTAAGAAATTCAAAATAAATTTTCATCAACAGGAACAACAGTAAAACATTCCAAAGAAACATGTTCATTAATATAAAATCAATGTTGAATTGTTTGTTTTTACATTAAAAATAACCCAAATTCTTAATTAAAAGTTTTTAATTACTGGAAAATTATAATGAGTGAATGAATGAATGAATGAATGATGAATTGATATTCCAATAACAGTCAGATTTAAAAAGAAAATTTTTTGTGGTAAGTTAACTTAGGTACCACCACTACCATCACCATCACCATCACCACCATCATCACTACTTCTTTAAGTGTTGTTTATTAGTCAGATGATAACAATTTTTGGTTACCATACCGGATATTAATCTGGTAAACGTCTATGACAATGAATTACAACGTCACTTTCAGTAGCTAATGATGATTATGATGTTGATGTTGATGATGATGATGATGATGTAGCAATAAACCATGCCAGGGTCAGATAAGTTTAATTTCATACATTTTAAAAAACTATTTTATAAGAAAACAATGAATCAAATGAATGATTCAAAATCAAATAAAAAATAATAATAACATTCAATGTATTATTGTAATGAAAAAAAAGTCACAAACACAAAAACAGTTATAATATATTATTCAACTTTTCAAAATGTGTCTGTGTGTGTGTGTGTGTGTGTGTGTGTCACGTGACCCCTCCCCCACACACACATCTTATAAAAGACAAGAATATAGAAATTTGATTGTAATAAAAGAAAGAAAGAAATAAATAAATTGGTAGATTTATATTTTAGTAAATTACATTTGAATTAGTGAAAGCCATTATAAGTGTTATTATGTATTTATATACATTTTAAATAAAATAAAATCAAAAGCCATGACCTGAATTTAAAATAAAACAAAATTTTATAAATTTTCTCTTAAAGTATTTATTTACTCATTAGATACTCATGAATGATATGAGGTATCATGGCAAAAAAGAAAGAAGTTTAGTGCAAAAGATGAAGAATAATGATGCAACACTTCAGGGGGTCAGGAAATAAAATGTTGCAACTTTTAAAATGTGAGGTGTATAGCAGCCATTTTGAAATTAGACAAGAACAAGTAGAACTTGCATACAAGATATTATAGGAAAAGAAGAAGAAGAAGAAGAACTTGCAAACAAGATATTATAGAAGATGAAGAACTACCAAACAACATATTATAGAAGAAGAAGAACTAGCAAACAACATACTATAGAAGATGAAGAACTAGCAAACAACATATTATAAAAGAAGAAGAACTAGAGAACATACTACAGAAGAAGAACTAGCAAACAACATATTATAGAAGAAGAAGAACTAGCAAACAACATATTATAGAAGATGAAGAACTTGCAAACAACATACTATAGAAGATGAAGAACTAGCAAACAACATATTATAAAAGAAGAATTAGCAAACAGCATACTATAGAAGAAGAAGAAGAACTAGCAAACAAGATGTAATAGAAAAAGAAAGATAATTGAAAATCTTCCCAAGTTATTTGTATTGCTCTTTTGTGTTTGTGACACACCAAATTTAAATAAGATAAAAATTTAATTATTCATACCTTTAAGAGAAATTTCTTGATTGTCATAATAAAATTTTCGTCACCAAGTTAACAATTTTATATAATAATTATCAATAACAACAACAAACACAACAAAAACAACAAAAAAAAAACGATAAAATTCGAATTTCAAGTTCATGTAAAAAAAAAAAAAATAATAACTTTTGTTCGTGTAACAAGAATAACGTACACGCTGTTTTTTAGTTACGTCATCATAATTGATATAAATCGTTTGTTAAATTTTGTTTTGTCGTAATTGAATAATAACGAAAAAAATCGTGTCGTATTAATTTATCTGATTTTCGAATCAGACTTAGTTATAGTCCATGTTTGCAATTATGTTTCAAAAACGTTACAAAAAATTTAAAAAAAAAAAATACAATTTAGGTTATCGGGGAAGAAGGAAAACGTCATTGTAAAGATACGACAAAAACCCACGTGGTTAAAAATTTTTATTTATAATAATGATTTACAAACATTTGTGTTAGAAAATTTTATGGCAGATGTATATATATATAATAATGATTAAAATTATGTTTAAAAAAAAATTAAAACATCTGCTCATGTCAGAATGGAGTGTACAAAAACCTTTTTTTTTTTTTTTTAAAAAATGCCGGCATTTTGTTACAAAAATTAGTTTTCTAATATAAATTCATATATAAATTGTCAAAATAAATTTTTGTTTTTTTAATGTAAAAAACTTATTTCTTTTTTGGTATTTATTCACGTGAAACATTATTACTATTATTTACTTTTTATTTTTTTAAATTAGGTTTTTTTTTCTCCATTATTATTATTATTTTTTATAAAAAGTTTTTATTATAAAAAAATTCAATTTTACCAAGGCGGTTAAAAATGATACCCTGTTTTGAGATTATATTAGAGGCTGCAACAGTATTATTTCAACATTTAATGTTTAGCTTATGACAGTTAACATATTTAAAAAGAAAGTGGAGAAGCTAGCCCACTCCCGAAGGGAAATGCATCGTAATTTAAGAAAACATTTTCAACGGTTACGAATTAGTGATGGAAAATCATTTTTTTAAAAAACACAACGTCAAATGTAAAAAAGAATTTTTAAAAGACGTAATTTTTATTCGCGAACACGTTTCATAATGCGTCTTTCGTATTTTTTAAAATGAATTTTTGTTTATTTTGAAAAGATTGGTTTTGTAATGTTTTACAACGTTGTCGGATAAATCATTTAACGGTGTGACAATTAAAAAAAAATTTATTTCTCTACGAACGTGGCTCGAAGAACGGTCCGACTAAGTTGATATATGAAGAATTTCGAAATGCAGTGAGTGCTTGAGGGCAAAACAAACGTAACGAATAAGGAAAGTTGTTGTATTTTATTTTTTTTTATAGTATTTTCATCTCAAGGTTATATTCACGGTGAAGTTGGTATTAAAAATCTGGTTTTTAAAGGAGTAAAAGCTTTAGAATTCGAAAAAGAAAAGAAAAGAAAAGAAAAGAAAAAAAAAAAAAGTAAATCTGTGCCGCTTTTAGGGAAATTGCACGCGGATGTAAATTAGTGGGTATGTGCCCCATTTTTTTTTTTTTTCTCAAACGAATAATCAAATTTTTTTTATTTATAATTTAGACTTAAATATAAAAAACAGTTACAATCATCTTCTGTTTTTTATACGAGTTTTATAAAAAAGTTGTTGTCAAAGTGTAGAAAGTAATCAGGAGATTAATACAACGCGACATTTTGTTTTTTTTTTTTTTAAAAAGTAACGGACGATAATGAAAACACAAAAATATTAAAAAAATTTAACTTTTTTTTTTTTTTTTCTATTGACTGTAAAATATTATTAAACAATTTAAACTAAACGACAAATACTTTTTAAAATTGCAAACGTTGTCATTATTATTATTATTACTTAACGGTTTTTTTCTAATAATAATTCTTTTGTTTGTCTCGTGAATTAATTATTATTTATTCTAAAGTTCAATTTAGTTTTTGTTTTTTGTTTTGAATAATTTAATCCTTAATTACGCAACAAAGTTTTTCTTTATTTATATTATTATTACATGCACAAAACAAAAAGAGACATTTACACACACACACACACACACACACATTAAAATAATATTTTAGTGAGTAAAATTTAATTTATAATAATGTAAAACAGCAGTAATTATAACAACTTATTATCATCATCATTATTATAAATTTTTTTAATTAGCATTCGATTTGGACGAAATTACACATTCAGGTATGAACTTTGAATAATTATATACAAAGTTATATTTATATTGAATTTAGTCAATTTAAATTAAAAATTTTTCATGTCTTTGCAGGTAGTAATTGATTGTTGTTGTTGTTGTTGTTGTTGAGATAATATTTATGTTATTCGAATTGTTCAAATATTGAAAATATCATTAAATTAAACATGAGATTGATTGTAAATTATATTAATTAACAAATTAATAAAAAAACACAGCAAGGGGGTTTGATTTTATCGAGAAAATTTAAGTTTCTTCTAACGAATGGACATTCGAATGTTTGTTGTTATTCATTCCGAGTAAAAATTTATTTCACATTCGACTACTATGTTTTCATATCATCTTTTATTCATTTTTGCTTTTTCAAAAAAACATTTTCATCAAAAAATTTATTATAATTCTTTATGTGGTTAATGTACTTGATATCATTCTATTGAAAACTATCAAAAAAACTATTTCATTCGAATAATGGATGGAAATGAATTGTTTGAGTTTAGGCTTCTAACTAAAAACTATTTGTTTGTTTATAATTAGTGTGGATATTTGTACATATATATAATAATAATAATTAGCGTGATGATAAAATCATAATGACGTTGAATTGAAAACTCATTAAATATTTTATTTATGTCATTAAAGTTTAAAAAAAAAATTTGAAATTTTTATTTTTTTTTTTTTTTGTTGGTTTTTTATGAAAATGTTGAGAATTTTAATTAATCGTATCGTTATTTATTAATTTTTTTTGTGATTGGTCGTCGTAATTTTTAATTGACTTGAAATTAAGAGTTGTTTGATGCTCATAATAAAAATTTTCATTTTTTTAACGTCTCCATTTAGCCGTTACACAGACGATTGGGAAAAGACAAATAAAAATTTAGAAAAGTCATAGAGTAAGAAAAATAATACAAATTTCTTATTCTTTTTTTTTGCCGCTTGTCGACGTCTTGTTAAAGGGATGAGGAAGGGGGAGGAAGAGAGGGAGAGAGAGGGGGGACATTTAACGAGGGAAATGTGGCGTCAGTTGTAATATTTAAAATAATTTGTAATAATTTTGTTGACCTTTTACTTACTGGCAGTTACACGAAAGCGTCGTGTAAGAAGACGAACGATAAATTATTATTAACCGAATATCGTTTTTATAATGTGAAGTGACGTATGTGTGTGTGTGTGTGTGTGTGTGTGTGTGTGTGTGTGTGTGTGTGTGTGTGTGTGACAAATTAAGTATACACGTTCACATTAAGCGTTAAATAAATTTTTTTCTTTTTTTTTTTTTTTTATTCGTTTCGAATTACGAACGTCGTTCTTTCCTCCTCGTTTATTTATTATTATTATTAACATTTAAAGAAAAAGGAGGAAATTGAAAACTTTTTTTTTAAATTTTTTGTTTTGTTTGCGTAAGGCATTTTGTTTTTAGGCATGAATTAAAAAAAAAAAAAAAAAAAAATTGCAAGTTATTATATATACGTCGTCGTTCGTAACAGAAAAGAAAATTATTATTATTATTATTATGTGAAATGGCTTTCGGTTGTTGTTTTCTAACAAAACAACCTCGTAATAAATTTTTTTTTTTTTGTAATGCTTTTGCCATTAATTACTTTCATTACATATTATTATTATTATTATTGTAAATTTACGGAGGTTAAAAAATTTTTGCTACGGACTTGTACGTTCACGAATTTTTATTTTTCTATCCTTGCCCTCTCACGATTTGATTTTCATTCCTTTTTTTTTTGTTAAATTAAAATTTTTTTTTTTGTTTTTCTGGTTCTTGTTGAAACCATCGAACGATGAAAAAGAAACCACACGAATGTAAGAAATAATAATAATAATAATAATAATAATAATAATAATTTTTTTACCTATAGGTTTTATTTTTTCGTAAGGACGCCATATTTAATTCGCCATTTTTTTTTTTTTTTAGTTGTGAAATTTAAAAAACGATCGGAAATGAATTTTTTTTGTATGTAATTAATAAAATCGATCCCCTCCTCCTTCTTCTTCTTCTTCTTCTTCTTCTTCCATATTAAATTGTAAACCATTTGGGGGGGGAGGGGAGGAGGGGGAAAAAATTTGTGTTTTTATTTTATTTTTTTTTCCACAAGGTTTTTAATTTAATAACGATTGTGTGTTAAAATTAAATATAATTAATAATTGGTTAAAAAATTGTTTGATTGTTTGTTTGTTTGTTTGTTTTAAAGGAAAATGAAATGGTGTGATTGTTTAGTAATCGACTGCTAATTATTGAAAAAAATACTTGTAAGGAATACTTCACACCATCTTGTGTCTCTTTTGCTCTTTTTTATTTAAAATGGAAGGAAGATTATGGCGGAAGTGACATTTTGTTTCTTTTTTTTTTTAAATGAAAGCTGAGAATATTTATTTAAGTAATAATAATAATAATAATAAAAATAAATGTAAAAGTTGACAAACGTTTGGGTGATAACTTGTTTGTTTAATTGTTTTTTTCCAAAGGGAAAAGCAATTAGAATTTTTCCAGTAATAAATTTGACTCCCTTAAAAGCATTTTAAAATCGTTTGCCGTTTGCCGTTTGCCGTGAATACTTTCCGAATAAAAAAATGTACGTTATATGTTGTTGTTGTTGTTGTTGTTGGAAAAATAAAAATAAACAAAAAAATTGGGCGGGAAGTTTTTATTCTAATGTTAAGGGCTATTTAGATTGAATGTACCTGCTGAACCTTGGGAGACTGATGATAAAAAAAAGTAATAATAATAATAATAATAATGACCTAAAACAGACCGAGATAACTACTTGTTAAAGAAAAAGATAAAATAAAATATATATATAAAAAAAAAAAAAAAATTGTGATTAACCAAACTCGGAAAACGAGTCCGATAAACTATCGAATTCCATTCGACTTGTTGCTTTCTTGCATATATATGCAGGTTTCATTCGGTTTTATATTTTTTATTTTCCTAAAGTCAAACACAAGCGGAATTTTTTTTTTTTTTTAGGTATATTTTGTGGCAGGCTTTTTTGATTACGTGGTTTTGACTGAACTATAACTATCGTGGCCATATTTAACTTAAGATTCAAACGCTGGAACGGTTTTTTAATTTTTGTAAGTTAATTTTTTCCGTGTTTAGCTTAGCGTACGCGGTGGTCAATTTAAATTTCGTCGTCTTGTTGCTCATGCTAAACTTACTCTCCGTCAGGTTTTTCACGCAGATGACTGAATAAGTTTTAGAAATAGATAACGCGTTTCACCTATGGTTAACTTACGTGTAATTAAAGTCATCGTTTTTTTCTACGTTCACATAGTAAACAAGCACGGACCGAATTATTTTGTTGCCTCGTAGGCTAGTCGAACTTGAGTGTTGTGAAGTTAACGAATGTTTTTTTTTTTATTTTTATTTTTTTTGTATTTTTTACTTTTTTTTTTTTTAATTTGTTAAAGGTAAACTGAAGATGTTTTGGGTGGAAGAGAGGAAGCCGTCGTCCGAGAAAAGAAAATTGTAATAAGTGATTAGAGGACAAGAGGATGCCGTAAAAGTGGCACCTACTAATGTTTAGTGAACCGATGACGTGCTCTTAAGCAAATAAAAACAATCGACGACAATCATGTATAAGTTACTCGGAAACTTGAAGGATTATTTGAAATGGCAGGACATTGTCACGGACAATGCCATTTTTCGAATACACAACGTGTTCACGACCGTTCTCCTCATGGCGTTTTCCGTCATAATAACGGCAAATCAGTTCGTGGGAAATCCAATCAGTTGTATAGTGAAAGGAGTGCCCACACATCCCGTGAACACATACTGTTGGATTACGTCGACTTTCACCATGCCGGACGCGTTCAGACGTCAGGTCGGGTTCGAAGTTGCTCATCCTGGTGTTGACAATGAATTCGGGGGCGGACCGAAAAAATATCACAGCTATTATCAGTGGGTGTGTTTCGTCTTGTTCTTCCAGGTAAGAAAAAATACAATTTGGACCAGTCAATCATTTAAATTAATAATAATAATAATAATAATAATAATTCCAGGTTGTAGGTTGATGTTAATTATTTTGCTTAATTACCAATTTCTTCATTTATCATTCGTATTTTTTTTTCTCATTTTTTTCCAAATCGGAAATCACGAGTTGTTTACGCGTTCTAAACTATCATTTTGTGGGTTTCACCGTAGACTGACGTCTTTTTTTTCCTCCTCCTCCTCCTCCTCCTCCTTGGAAACATGAATGTGCTGCATGATGATAAATGTTTGTGAAAATGGGTGTGCGTGTGGGCTTGCATTTAGAAAATGTTTACAACAATATAACAACCTGTGGTTAAACAATAATAATTATTATTATTGGCTACTTACAACTTATTAATTGTTAATTACAATTCTGAAGAGCTTTTTCTTTTTCTCTCTCTCTCTCTCTTTTTTTGTTTTACGTTTGATTCAATGACTTGAACTTGTATTTTGTTGCGTTTACACCACCGTTGAAAAGTGGACGAGCGCTTCCGAAGTGAAAAACAGGTTTTTTTTCTTATTTGTATAAGGTCAAGTGCGTTCACAGAACTTTCACTCGATACCTTAAAAAAAAAAGTACCTTTTTTCGTCGTTTGTGTCACATTTTCCATTTGATTTTCACTTTTTGTTGTTGTTGTTGTTGTGGTTGTTGCAGTTTCAATTCGATCGCGTGTTTGTTCATTTCCTGTTTTTCTTTTTTTTTTTATTAATTTTAATGAAGTATTTTGTGGAAACTTCCGATTTTATTTGTTCGCTTTTTAATTCATAGGTAAAAAAAAATTTCGGAGCGGAAGTGAAATAGGGCGATAGGTACGACCCAGACTATTAAATTAACCGTTTGCTTAACACAACGCTCGCATACTCGTTTATGGCTCATTGATTTATACCCCCCTCGGCCTCCCCTTTCCTCCCACAAAAAAAAAAAAAATTAAACTTCTTTGGAAAGTTGACATGGCTGCGAGGGGCGTTTTTTTTTAAAAACGTCGACTTTTCCATACGGATCCGAATATAGAATCGTTTTATAGCTTCTCCGTCGTGTTTTTTTCAGGCCAGTTGAAGCAATTATCAACGTGAACCATTGTGGTGGTGGTGGTGGCGTACACAAGGCAATAAAAACCTGATAAGTTTTTTAGTAGTAGTAGTAGTAGTACTTTGCTCCGAAACGTTTCTCGTGGAAAATTTGACTTCTCTCTCTCTCTCTCTTTCTCTATCTCTCTTTATATTCCCTTTTTTTTTTTGTTCTTTTTGTTAAACAATGTAAAAAGCAGTGATTAGCGTGTATCGTGACATGTCAGATTCATTCTTTCATCTCGCAATTTAAATTTACTCAAACTTGTTTTTATTCGTTCGCCATCATTAGCGGAAAAGGGAAAAAATTGTGTAAAATTGTGTTTTTTGTTGAAGCGAGTCTATCTATCTATCTATCTCTCTTTCACTTACCTGTTTTTATGTTTCATCTTTTTTTATTCGAATCTTTAAAAAAAAAAAACGGAGTGAAAAGATATACATTAAATGAGGGATGCTGCGTACAATTATTTACACATTTAAATGCAACATTTTAAAATTCGAATGACATTAAACGTAATTACAACACCCGACCTTGACGAAGACAAATCACTCCTCTTCCCCCTCCTCTCCTCCGACCCCCCCCAATCTTCACCGCGATAGTAATTTGTTGAGAGTAATTTTACCCGAAAATTGTGATTGATGAGAGAGCGCGGTTTGGTTAGAAGAAGGTTTCTAGAAAGATGGTGTTGTCGATACACTGGAGGAAAATAGTCTTTGAAAAGGTGTTTACAAATGTCTCCTCAAAAAAGGAGCAAGAGAAAGTTTGGGGAGCGAAAAAATCCGCTTTTGTTTTATGAAAACAATTTCAAATTTTTCTCCTTTTGTTATTTAAAAATCATTTTTAGGAGGAGGACCGAGACTTTTATTATTATTATTATTATCATCATCACACGTGTCTTTTCACGTTTGCTCCCGTGTTTGAACAAAAAAAAAAAAAAAACTCTGTGACGGTGTTGTGTGCCTTCCTTTTTAAAAAAATATTTCAACTCCTTGTCTCCCATTGTTTCCTTTCTTTTCCTTTTTTCTTTTCCTCCTTTCATTTCTTTGTATGAGGTCCTCACTTACGTTCAATGACTTTACTTACGTACGAACGAAGAGGAAAAGGAAAAAGAAAAGGATGTGAAAATTTTTTTTTGACCTCATAAGAATTAAATTAAGCGTGAAGGTTATAGGAGGTTTTTCAATGCTCCAGACGTTTGACTTTTCTCTCTCTCTCTCTCTCTCTTTCTCTCTCTTTCCCTCTCTCACTAAAATTTACTACAATGTTGTCGTTATTATTATTATTATTATTATTATTATTATTATTATTATTATAACTATTTTTTATTTTGAATGACTCGTAAACGTCAAATAAAGTAATTAAATAATTATTTAATGATACAGTTGAAAAAATACGATTATTACACGCATTAAAATTTTTGTTTTTTTTTTTTTATTTTTTATTATGGAGAAATGTTTGACTGGAAACTGGTTAAACGTGGGGGAGGGAGAAGGAGGGAGAGAAGGGGGTGAGAAAAGGTTTTTTTTTTATTTGTCGTTTTCGTTGAAGAATTGTTACTTCCTTTGGTGTTGGACCTTCAATTTCTTTCATTATCTTATTGAATTTTTTTTAACAATGGAGGATTTGACGTTTTCAAGTTCGTTTCCGTGAAATAATCTTTAAGGGGGGGGGGTAAGGAGGGGTGGCTTCCGTATCCCCGCTGGAAGTTTGTAAAATTATGATTTCTCTCTGACGTAATAATTATTATCAGTTACAATGATAAAAGAAATGAAATGTACGAATGAAACGACGACTGTCGTGTTGTTGGTTCTATTTGGGTGATAGTGCGTCAGGTCTCCTTCTGACAAAAATTTTCTATAATTAATTTCGTGGGGGGATGAAGTAAGGGGGGGGGCGGTGGATTTTTTTCGTTCGTGATAATTTTTAAACACGTATAAGAGTCGTCGTCGTCGTCGTCGTCGGCGACGATTTTTTAATTCGTGATTAATTTTATCACGACGATCGTCGTCTCGTGTGTGGAAGTGTGGAAGAAAACGAATCGAAATTAAAAAATTTTTTAAAAGTTGCCATTTTGAATGGGTATTGTAACTCCCAAGATAAAAATTTATTACCTGTCGTCTTAATAAAAGTAAATAAAAGAAAAAAAGAAAAATAAATAGAAAATGCTCTGAATATTTTATCGAAGCAAAAAGGAGGAAAAAATTTCTAAAAATAAAAACAGGTTTTTTTTTTTTTTGTCATTTGAACTTATTTTTTCAGGTAGTTTTCTTTTCTTTTTTTTTCTTTCTCTTTTTTTTTTTTTTTTATTTCGGACCTTAAACTCGCTTAAATTTTTACTTGAGAATTTTTACAAATTTAAACTTTACGTTTGACGAGAGAAAAGGACAAAAATCAAAGTCAAATTAATTAAAATTTAATGCGATTATCCGATTACCGATGAGAGAAGGTGGGAAAAGAGAGAGAGAGAGAAAGATGGACGATTAGATTTGAGGTTATAATTTGCGTTTGTAAGTGTTCGTGGGGGGGGGGAGAGAGGGAGTCATGCATGCTTGGGTTTAAAATTTTTTTTTGATGAAATCGCCATGAAAAGAGCAGCAGAGGTTGTTTGTATTGCGAATGTCGAAAAAATTTTAGGGAGGAGGACAACAACAACACCTCAAAGAAAGGAAAGGAAAGAAAAGAAAAGAAAGAGCTTTTAGTAAAACGGGGGGCGGAGGGAGGGGATTGCATCGAATGTAGGAGGCCGCGTTAATTTTTCGATTTGACAATTGATACGCGAAGGGTTTAAAAAAAAAAAAAAAAAAAATTGGATTCTTTCGGTTTTCTATTTCTTTTTTTTTTTTTTTTTTTTTAATATTATGTGAGCCTCTTTTTTTATTTTACAAATTTGTGGCATTCGAAACCCCGCCCGCCCCCTAAATAACATTTTTGTTTTTTTCTATCCTTTTTTTTTTTTTTTCGGTTATGAATTATTTCTAGGAATATAAAACGGAGAGAGAGAGAGAATACCTTAGAATTAAAATCAGGTTAGTCACTCACTGGAGAAGAACCAACCAACCCGCCCGTGTGTGTGTGTGTGTTTTGTTTTAAATCTGGAAAAACCACAAACTGTAATCAAATTCCAATTTACTCAATTTCTGTGTGTGCCCTTCGACCACTATAATTAAAAATATTCATTACCGTGCCTGCCCTCGAGGGGGTGTTCAGAATTCTTTTTTTTCTCTATCTCTCTCTCTCTCTCTCTCTTTTTCTCTCTTTCGTATATTTTACGAACCCTTTTTTTTTGGAATCTTTTGGATGCTGTTTTCGAATGGTACGAGAGAGAGAGAGAGTGTCGTTGTTACATCTCGCATCTAATGTATTTTTGTGTTTTTCTCTATGACGACACCATTTTCTTTTTTTTTTTCTTCTAAGGTTTTAGTTTATACGAAGTGCCGTTGCAATACGCGAAGATGAGTATTAGGAATCGATGCGGAAACGCTGACGCGCCATTTTGTTTTTTTCTCCCAAGGAATTAATTTTCTAGCGAGCACTTATTTTTTTAGAAAAGGAAATATCGAGATTCGGTATGAAGGATTCGGTCGTGGTTCAAGACGAATGACTTTAAAAATTTACGTTTGTGCGTGTGCGTGTGCGTACACAAATGGTTATAAATTCTACCGCTCGAGGCCAAAAAAAAAAAAAAAAAAAAAAATGTATTTTTCGTTTCTTTCTTTTTTCCGAATAGGCATCCGGAGTTGAAAACTTTCAAATCTACTGTTGCCATTGTTGTTGTTAGTTCCACGATATTTTTCTTTAGAAAAAATGAAATCCCCCGAGGAAATTAATGAGATTTTGTGTGCGTGTGTGTGTGCGTGCACGGGCGGGTAATTATCTCGGTCGGATTTTTCACGATACCCGCGTATTTTTCAAATGCACTACGACGTGAGTTTTAATTTGTTACATCATTCGTAGTACGACGAGAGAGAGAGAGAGAGGGGGGGGAGATGAGGGGAGGGGTAGTCATTCGGATTTATTTGTCGGACGACTGGAAAAACAAAGAAAGGAAAAAAAGAAAAAAAAAAGAGCAAAGGCGAATTATTAAATTGAAGGTTTTCTCGTGTGTGTGTGTGTGGGGAGAAGGAAGAGGAAAACTTGTTCGCATGATGATGATGATGATAATAACAAGAGACAAACATTATCAAGATGTAAATAATTGCGAAATGTTTACCATTTATTCGAGAGTAATTATCCGTGTAGGAAAACTTCTGTCGTTCTGACACCTGGAATTTCACAATCGAACAAACAAAACATTTATTTATTTATTTTCATAATCTCATGCCCCCCCTCCCCCCCATTATTAATCTTCTGCTGTCGGGAATTCGTTTTAAAAAAAAATTTTTTTCCCTTTTTCGTTTACGAAACGAACTCATTTTGCGTGTGTGTGACGTCATCAGTTATTTAATTATTTCCGTTAAAAGACAAAATAAAAGAAAGAAAGAAAAATTTGTATTGGCAGCCGTGGCAATTAGTTTCGAACAATTTACCCGCCGACGTTTTTTTTTTTTTTATATACGAAACGAACGATTTGGATTTAAATGGCGTAAACGTGGGGGAGGGGAGGGGAGGGAGAGAGAGAGAGGGAAGAATAATATAAAAATAAATACAAAAAGAAAAGAAAAAGAATTTTTGTTGAAATGTTGAATTTTTTTTTTTTTCCCTGTAAGGAGGCCCCCTCGCTTTTTGGTTTTAATTTTACTTTTGAAAAAGAAGGCGGTGAAAATGGCGGCGAATTTTCTGACACCACGATTGTTTTTCACGTCGGAAAAAAAAATAAGAACGAAAGAGGAAACAAAAACATCAAATGATTTTTTTTTTTTTGCTCTCTCTTCATCACGTTCATTTCATCATCATCATCATCCACGTTTTCTCGTTGGAAATTTTTTTTTTATTTTTTCACGTAACAAACGGTTTTTTTTTTGTGTTTAAGTTCATTCGTTTGTTTGTTTGTTTGTTTACTTATTTATTTATTTACCAAAATCGATATTTTATCATTTGAAATTTTTTCCAATTTTTTTTACTTCTCACAAATGTTTACACTCATTTGTCACGAAAAAAAATTTTTTTTTTCCTCGAGGAATTCGATATGGGAAAGCGGAAATTTCAATTCTAGTGCCCCGTTTAATTTTTTTTTTTTTTTGTACCTGTGCGAAGGATTTGGCAAATTTTTTCGAGGGGGAAAAAAAAAAAAAAAAAATTTTCACCGTGAACTATTAATTTTTTTTTAATAATGCGGAAAAACTTTATTTAAAAAAAAAAAAAAAAACTTGTTTTAAAATTACGAAGAATCGCGCGTGCGTACGTGCGTGCGTGCGTGCGTGCGTGCGTGCATGCATGTACGCATGCACACGCGATCTTACACGAAAAATTTACTCGTTTTTATCATCATTATTATTATTATTATTATTTTAGCCTTTGGAGAAACGTACCTCGGGGCTAAAGGGGAGCACGAGGATGAGGTACATATATAATTGGATTCCCCCGTTCCTGGCGTGAAATATAATTATTTTGTTAATAATAATTTTCTCTTGAGGGCATTTTGTTGTTTTTTTTTTTTTTTTTTTTTTTTGAGTGGCAGTTGAGCACGAGGTCGTACCTCTGGGTAGTGAAAAAGTTTTAAAAGAATACCTTTCGGGTCGGAAAAATAGTTTACGAAACACAAAAAAAAAGTTTCATAAACTTTTTTTTTTTTTTCATACCTGACAGCCAGCCGAGCAGCACGTTGGGTTTGAAAAATTTTTACCAATTTTTTTTTTTTTTTTTTTTTTTTTTTTTTTTAAACAAAACCGACGAGTTCAGTGCACTCGGGGATTCGTTTGAAAATGCAAGAAAAACTGGGTTTCGAAACCTTGAAATAAATAATATTATTATTATTATTATTTTTTTTTTTTGACAAAAAGCTGTACCTAGTTACTTTTTTACCGTGTGGAAGAAAGGTAGTGAAAAAATAAATTAAAAGGATTTGTTATTTAAATAAATCATGGCGTGACGCAGGGAGTGACATTTTTTTTCGAAATTTATTGAATTTTTATTATTATTATTATTATTTTCAGGCCATCCTTTGCTACACGCCAAAATGGATGTGGGACGCATGGGAAGGAGGTTTGCTCAGAACGATTGTTATGGGATTAAATGTTGGAATGTGTCAAGAAGAGGAAAAATGTAAAAAGAAAAAAGTTCTCATGGAATATTTATTGAAACATATCAAGGTAAATGATAGAATGAAAAGTTTTCGGGTGCGTGTACGCACGTACGCATGTTTTCTCGGTGGAAAAAAATATTAAAAAAAAAAAAAAAAAAAAAAATTAAATTTTAAAACGTGGTTTGCGTCATACGCACAAAGTAATCAGGTAATGAATTCAGGTAGGCGTAGGCAAACCGTGCAGGGCATCCCCCTTTCATTTCAACCCCCGTCGTCTTTCTCTCCCTTTTTGAATGGTGATGGAAAAGAAAGGATTTGTTTTGAATTTTCACACGTCACGTGATTGTCACATAATAAATAAATAAATAAAAAAAACTATGAGAAAATGCACTTAACGTAATCTTTTTGGTTACTTAATGAAAATTATTTTGAAACAAGATTTTTTCGAATACCAAACAACCAACCGAACAAACAAAAATTTCTTTTTTCATTCTCCTCGAGAAGAGTTGCCAATGGTATGATGCGTAGCAGTGTAACCTCATCAAGATTTTATCTTAACGGCAACGAATCGTTTTCTAGAAAAAGAATGAATCGAGAAAAAACAAAAACAAACAAAATTTCCATTGCGTACAAGTTGATAAGAGTTGCTGCACGTTTCCAGAAGATTCGTCGGAGCATACACGTCAAACTTACCATTTTTTTTCTTTCTCTTGTTTAATTTCAGAGACACAAACTCTACGCTCTTCGATATTTCTTTTGCGAAGCCCTTTGTCTCGTCAACATAATCGGACAACTCATACTCATGAACAATTTTTTCGACGGTGAATTTTTCAGTTACGGACTTCGCGTCATGTCGTTCAGCAATCAACCACAGGAAGATCGTTTCGATCCCATGGTGTACATTTTTCCCCGCGTGACCAAGTGCACGTTTCAAAAATTCGGTGCATCCGGATCCATACAAACCCATGACTCGCTATGCATACTCCCGTTGAACATAGTCAACGAGAAAACCTACATATTTCTGTGGTTTTGGTACATAATATTGGCGACTCTGCTCTCGGCTCTGTTGATATACAGAGCCGTCATATTGGCGGCTCCGAGCGTGAGACCCTACATATTGCACCGTAGAAATAGAATGATTCCGTTCGACATTGCGAAAGCCGTGTCGCGGAAAACGGACGTCGGAGACTGGTGGATATTGTACATGTTGAACAGGAACATGGATCCGATCATATATAGGGAATTTATTAGCGAATTATCGAAAAAAATCACGGAAACGAACAATGGAAGAGAGTAAGTGTGAACATGATGGCGCGAACAAAAACAGAAAAAAAAAGAAAACTATTATTTGATAGAGTGAAAAAGAAGGAGAGAGAAAGAGAGAGACAGAGAGAGTGAAAAAGTGAGGAAGTGAAAGGGTGTGTGTGCGTGTGCTGTGTGAGAAAAGGAAAAAATAAAATAACAATTAAATATATAAACTCCCCGTACGAACGCACACACGTTCGCACAACCAACACGCACACGCACGCACACACACACGTTTTGTTTATGTTTTTTTTTTTATATGTTTTCGGGTTGCGGCGTTCGTTAAAGTTCGTTAGGGTCGCGGTTATTTTTAAACAATTAATTTTGTTAATAAAAAAAAAGAAAAATTTTTCGCCATAATAATAATAATTTATTATTATTCAATAAATAAGAGGGAAAAAGTTTTAATTATTATTGGAAATTGGGGGGGGGGAGGGGGAAGATGATGATGATGATGATAGTAATAATAGTAATGATAACGATAATGAGTGATGATGACGGTTACGGTGAAACGTTTTATTCTGCATCTCGCTGTTGTCGTACACGAAGAAAATGAAATTTAAAAAGAATATTTGAGGTGGGGGAGGTGGGTTCAAAGGTTACAAAAAACTTTTTCTGCACTTGAACAAACGGAGATTTTTTTGGTTATTAAATTCGAAACGGATTAAATGAGGTCATCGTTGGTGTTGCAGTTGTTCTCGTTCTTGTTTCTATTATTATTATTATTATTATTATTATCATTATCATCATTAATACCGTATTTTTAGTTATTATTATTTATTTTATTAAGCTAGATTGTTTTTTTTTTTTTTTTTTTTTTTGATGGTGTTGACGTATTAATGATGATGTAAAATAAAGAGGAAATAACACAATAATTTCTTTTTGTTGTTGTCGTAAAGCTAAGGTTTAGGGGTGTTCGGTCACGTGGGGTGGAAAGCAGCGGGGGGGGGGTTAAGGTTTTTTTTTTTTATTACGAATTTTATTGTTTTGAAAATGATGAGACGGTTAATATTGTGGGGTTATTAAATTTCGATATATCGAACGTGCGTAATTTTCGACTCGAATGAAAATTTTCATTTTTTAA
>NW_002987089.1:50476-62820 GCF_000006295.1 Pediculus humanus corporis
GTCATGTCGTTCAGCAATCAACCACAGGAAGATCGTTTCGATCCCATGGTGTACATTTTTCCCCGCGTGACCAAGTGCACGTTTCAAAAATTCGGTGCATCCGGATCCATACAAACCCATGACTCGCTATGCATACTCCCGTTGAACATAGTCAACGAGAAAACCTACATATTTCTGTGGTTTTGGTACATAATATTGGCGACTCTGCTCTCGGCTCTGTTGATATACAGAGCCGTCATATTGGCGGCTCCGAGCGTGAGACCCTACATATTGCACCGTAGAAATAGAATGATTCCGTTCGACATTGCGAAAGCCGTGTCGCGGAAAACGGACGTCGGAGACTGGTGGATATTGTACATGTTGAACAGGAACATGGATCCGATCATATATAGGGAATTTATTAGCGAATTATCGAAAAAAATCACGGAAACGAACAATGGAAGAGAGTAAGTGTGAACATGATGGCGAACAAAAACAGAAAAAAAAAAAAAAAAAAAAAAAGAAAAACTATTGTTTGATGGAGTGAAAATGGTGAAAGAAGGAGAGAGAAAGAGAGAGTGAAAAAGTGAGAAAGTGAAAGGGTGTGCGTGCGTGTGTATGTGCGTGCGTAAGTGTGAGAAAAGGAAAAATAAAATAACAAATAAATATATAAACTCCCCGTACGAACGCACACACGTTCGCACAACCAACACGCACACGCACGCACACACACACGTTTTGTTTATGTTTTTTTTTTTATATGTTTTCGGGTTGCGGCGTTCGTTAAAGTTCGTTAGGGTCGCGGTTATTTTTAAACAATTAATTTTGTTAATAAAAAAAAAGAAAAATTTTTCGCCATAATAATAATAATTTATTATTATTCAATAAATAAGAGGAAAAAAGTTTTAATTATTATTGGAAATTGGGGGGGGGAGGGGGAAGATGATGATGATAGTAATAATAGTAATGATAACGATAATGAGTGATGATGACGGTTACGATGAAACGTTTTATTCTGCATCTCGCTGTTGTCGTACGCGAAGAAAATGAAATTTAAAAAAAATATTTGAGGTGGGGGAGGTGGGTTCAAAGGTTACAAAAAACTTTTTCTGCACTTGAACAAACGTAGATTTTTTTTTAATAATAATAATAATAATAATAATTATTATTATTATTACTATTATTACTATTTATAATTAAAAATAATGACAATTGTTGTAATGTAATATAACGAATGAAAAGTTTGTGTGTCTTTTTTTTTTTTTTTTGTGGACATTTTGTATAAAGTTTTTTTTTATTATTATTATTAAAAAATATTAAATAAATTTTAAAGACTTATTAAAAAAAAAAAAAAAAAAAATGCGACGATACGAAAATAATAATAATAATAATAGTTTTTGTGATAATTTTTTTTTTTTTATTATTCTATTCAAAAGAAACAGAAAAGGCAATTTTTAAATTGAAAACTAGAATTTCTATTTTAATAATATTAATAATAATAATAATAATAATAATGATGAAATGATGCTTTTTTTGTTGCTTTAAGGTTAACTAACTAACTCTATTAAACAATTTACAACCCAAAATGAAAAGAAAATGTGAAAGTTAACAAAGTTGTTGTTTGTCTGGTACCACGATTAAAGCTTAACAATAATTTACGTTATTGAAAAAAATAAAAATTTTCTTTTTTTCTAGGTCTCTACTTAAAGAATGAACTTATAAATAAAATAAATAAATAAATAAATAAATATTAGAATAACAAATTATTGAGAACCAAAAAAAAAATAAAAATGGAATTCAATTGTGTTATCACACAATATATATATGATATAATTTTATAATTAAATAACGGAAATGAAAAAACAAACAAACAAACAAACAAACGTGTTCTTCTTCCATTGAATAATTTATATTCATCGGCCATCTTCATTAACTTTTTTTTACAATCATCATTATCTGTTGCATGTGTTATTTATTGTATTTAATAAATAAGTAAATAAATAAATAAATGAATGAAAAATGATTTTGCTATTTAATAAAATAATAACTTCTTTTAAATAAATCTATTTTTTTTTCATTGTTTCTTTTTTCATTTTTTCATTTTCTCTCTCTCTCTCTCTCATTTATTTTAATTCTAAAAGTAACATTTTATCATTAATAATAATAATAATAACAAGAACGATAATAATTTTTTTTGGATAAATGAATGAAAAACTCCATTAAAATAATTTTGTCATTGTTGTTTGATAAAAATTCCGCTTGGCGTGCTGTTGTCGATTTTTAAAAATGGCGCGTAAAAATTTAATAAGGATTATTTAGGTTCAAGCATGGGTTCAAGCAAAATTTGTGTTTGTTTTTGGTTGTGAGGTTTTCTCGTGTGAAAAAAGGAATGAAAAATGTTTGTCGTTTGTTTGAAAATATATAAATCACGTAGAAAACAAACGCGTGAGGAATTAATTTAATTAATTTACACACGTGGTGGAAAGGATGAGAAAGAGAAGGAGGGGATTTTTGTTGAAACGTGTAAAAATTTCACGGTGAGTATCGAGACGACGGAGACGATGGAGAAGAAGATTATGCAACGTTGCCAAATCTTCGAAAATTTAAACTCAACGTTTTTTTTTTTCGAACGGTCGAAATGTTTTTTTCTTTTTTTTTAACGGAAAACGGTTTTTTTTTTTTTTAAAAAAAACTAATATTTAAAAGTTTTTGTTTGGTGGTATTTAATCCTTTTTAAACGTTTTAAAATCTAAAAACTCTTTTAAATAATGATAATAGGAGGAATCGTTTTGAAATCGTTATTACGTTAATGAAAGAAACAAAATGGCGGAGGTTATTAAGAGGAAGGAGAGGAAAAAGTGTGTCGGAGAAATTAATCAAAACAAAAAGAAAATACCGCAATTGTAATTATTAAGGTAATTAATATTATTTACTGTCTTACCAATGGGGGGTGGTGGGGGGCGGAGAATGTTAAAAAAGTCGGCAGGTAATTGAAAAAAAGAGGAAAAAAATAATAATAATGATGATAATAAAAAAACCGTTAGTACAAAGCCGACAAATTTTTTTTTTTTTCCTTTTTTCTGGGGGAGTAAAAAACCGTTAACGCGTTTTGAAAACATTTTCCGAAAGTTTTTTTTTTTTTAAATAAAAATTTAAAAAAAAAGAAAAAACAATTAAATTAAAAATTTTTTTTTACGAGAATCCATAAAAAATTTTTTTTCTTCTGGCACGTAATCTAAGTAAAATATTTTTTGATTTATTATATTAAAAAAATGAAAAGTTAATAGATTTTTTTTATTTTTTTTTATTAATTAATAAAAATCGATCGTAAAATATTATTTTATTAAACGTTGAAAAACTTTTTTTTTTTTTTTTTATGAATTTTTATTTAAAAAAAAAACAAAAAAAAAACAAAATGGCGAGTTGTAACCTTTCGTCTTTTACTTCCTTCGCTTTTTTTTCTAACAAAATGGCGGCGGAGAATTTTTTTTTTTTTTTTTTACTGCGTTTTCGTATAAATTTGCAAACAAACGGTTGGTTCATGTTCCTCGAGGCAAAATTATATTAATTTATCATAATCTCATGAAATAATAATAATTTAAAAGTTATGCCAACTTAATAACACAAAATTAACGGAAATTTAATCAGGGATGCCAATTTCCAGAAGAAAAAAATTTTTTTTATATTTGTCTAAATATCAATTTTTTAATTATACAAAAAAAAAAAAAAAAAATCAAAAACGATTGTTACAAACCGAAAAAAAATTCAAAATGGAGGTTTTTTTTATTTTTTCTTCTGCCACGACGATTTTTTTTTTGTCTTACAACAATTGAAAGGTTATTGAAATTCTTTTTTTTTTTTTTAAATACAAAAAAATTTCAACGAGTTTTTTTTTTCTTTGTCCGTTACGGTTTAAATCTTCTTCACTCGTTAAACATAACAATAATAATGAATAATAATAATAATAATAATAATAATAATAATAATAATAATAATAATAGTTATAGTAAAATTTTTAATTACTTTTTTTATTTTGGACGGTTTTTACGGCGACGTCGGGGGCGCCCTAAAAAAAATACCCATAAATAAAAATAAGACCCCCCAAAAATAAAAAAAATTTGTAACGCCGGGGCCCAAGAAGCCGACGACAATTTTTTTTATTTTCAAAAAAAAAAAAAAAAAAAAAAAAAGAAAATTTCCCGAAGGAAGGTGATTTTTTTTTTTTTTTTTTTTTTTGGTTTTTGGCAGCAACGAATCAGTAAATTGCGAGTCGGGGCCAACAGTAGAAAAATCGGTGGACGGTTTTTTTTTTTTTTTCTTTTCTTTTCTCATTTATTATTATTATTATTATTATTATTATTATTATTATTATTATTTTCGTTTGTTTTGTTTGTTTAGTTTCTTTTTTTTTTTTTTTTTTAAAGCGGCCATTGTTATTTTTATAAATAATAATAATAATATAAAAAATCATCGGTAAGAATCTTTAAATTATTTTTTTTTTTAATTTTAATTTTACAAATTGTTGTTTGTTGTTTGTATTTATTTATTTATTTAAATAACAAATAAATAAAATACATAATTTATTGTTTGTTCGAATAGGTAAATTTTTAATTTAAAAAAAAAAAAAGGAAAATGGCGGATGTTTACGCGTGTTTAACTTATGATAATAATTTATAATAAATTTTAATTGGAAATTTTTTTTTTTTTTGGTTGTTGTTTCGAAAATTTGTTTGTTGAATTTGATTCCCCCCGTATGTTTGTTCTTTTGTTTGTTTGTTTGTTTGTATAACGAATGTCCTAAATTTTAAATTTAATACAAATTTAATTAAATAATAAATTTAAAAAAAAAAAAATTTTTCCAGATATGGCTTGTAAAAGTGGAGGAAATGGATTTTCACAAATGGAAGAATTAATTATGCTTCCATATTCGTTTCGAACCGTAAGTAAAACGTACCTGAAATCAATCTCACCTTTTAAATTTAATAATAATAATAATAATAATAATAATAATTTTAAGTGGGGGAAAAAAAAATTATAATGGAAAAATGGAGAAAAATTTATTTGATAACAATTTTTTTAAAAATTTGTTTGATTGTTTTTTTTAATTAATAATAATAATAATAATAAATGATAAATAGTTTGTATTATTAATAATAAAAAATAATAAATAAATAAAAAGGTTAAAGAGGAAGTGGTTGGTTTGGTTGTTATTGTTGTTGTCGTTTGTTGTTATTAATTTTAGAGTGGAAGAGCACAAACGTGTTCGACGATATTTTGGCTTAACTATGGCGCCACCTCTTTGCTATTAGTCGGAGCAAGTTTAATGGTTACGATAAAACAGTTCGGTGGACGTCCGATAGAGTGCATGGTTGACAAAGAATTAAACGGAGAAGTAGTGAATAATTATTGTTGGATACATTCGACATTTTCATCGTGGAAAATTTTTGATAATTTTAACGAAAGCGATTCGGTCGAAACGGGGGATGATAATGATGATAAATCAAATTCGAATAAGTTTATTTTCATGTTGGAAAACGATCGTTTTAAATTATACAATTCGAAACAGATAAATGAGGATAACATGAATCCATTGTCAAGGTATTCTGATAGATTTTGGCACAGTCATGGACCTTATCCTGGAGTGGATACCATCACCGATGATAGTTTTTTAAGATATCATAAATACGTACAATGGGTTGCTGGAATTTTAGTTATCCAGGTAAGACACATTTACAATTTCTTTCATTTTACGACGATGAAATTACCTTGGGAAAATTTGGAAAAACACCGACAACCGTCATCGCCTCCCCTTTTTTTAAAATTAAACCTATAAAAAAAGGCAAAGATGAATCAACCCATCCTAATGTAAATGATAAAATTCACACACGGGAAGGGAAAAATTCCATAAAATTTTTCCAGAACATAAATATGGCACACCTCCCCCCCCCCAAAAAAAAAAAAAACAAACGAAGGAGGAACGAGAAAAAAAAATGGCGTTGAAACTAAAATTAATTATCTAATATTTTGGTCTGCCGATTTGCAAAACTGAAAATTATAACCATGAAATTAAATCTGACGAATGATAAATCATTCATTCATTCATTCATTCATTCATTCATTCATTCACATTCTGGTATTCGTTTTTAAAAACGGTTGATTATGCAAAAAAAAAAAAAAAAAACGAATCTTAAACCGATTGAATTTGTGAACAAAAAAAAAAAAAAAATTTTATAGTTTCCTGTTTTTCCTTTCGGTTGGTTTGATTGTTGTTGTTGTCGTTTGTTGTCGTTTGTTTCGTCTACATTACTACAACCAAATATTTTCTTTTATTAAAAATTATAATCCAAGTTTAACTTTTTTTTTTTTTTATAAAACGATTTACGATTAATTTCTAGCGCTATAATTTTTTTTTTTTTAAACAACAACCGACTCAAATTGTTTGTTGATTGTTGCTATATTATGACGAGTTATTTATTCGTTTACACGGCAACTATATTTTTACTTCTTTAACTATAAATATTTAAAACTAGTCTATAAATTTCTTTTTTTGTTTCGTTCAGGTATTAATTATTTTACTGCGCTATAAAGAGAAAAATACCGTGAAATGAAAATTTTTTCTCTTTCTCTTTCTTTTACAACATAATTAACGCGCTATAATTTCGTTTTGTTTTTTTTTACGCTATAAACCCCCTCCCCCCCCAAAAAAAAAAAATATATATTTTAAACATCAAAAGATTTATTTAATAATAATAATAATAATTGAATCGTTTAAAAAAATAAACGAAAGGAAAGTAGTGAAAATTTAAAAAAATAAAATTTTACAACAAACAAAACAAACAAAAAAACAAACAAAGTTGATGGGTAAATTGTTTAATAAATATAATGATGATTTATTAACGTTAAATTTAACGTAAATAAAATAATTAAAAAAATTTTTTTTTGTAAATTTGAAAAAAAAACGGCGAGGGGAGGGGAAGGGTGGAAAAGAGCGATTAAGAAAATTTATAAATTTATATCTTTGACCTGATTTTTTATCTCCCTCTCTTTCTTTCTCTCTCTTTCTCTCTCTCTCTCTCTCTCTATACTATCATTTCGAATAATTTATAGTCTGATTTATAATTTATAGTTTTTGTTAATTATTAATAAAAAAAAAAAAATAAGAGAAGATCGTTAACGTTTTTTTTCTTATAATTACACGATGGTGAAAATAAATAAATAAATTTAAAAGTAAAAATTTTTCTCCAGGGAAAAAATTTTTTTTTTTTTGTGTTTGAGTAAATGTGACGTCATCGAAAAGAATTTATGGTTACTGGAAAAGAAAGAAAGAAAGAAAAAATGTATAGTTCCAGTGATATGATTGTCGTTTACAAATTTTAGTCTTACGTCATACAAAGTAATAAATTTATTATGGAGAAAAAGAAAAAAAAGTAAATAAAATAGTTGACGGTAAAAATGTTTTTTGAGTGTGTTTTGTCCATTTGAAATCGCCCCTTTCTCTCTCTCTCTCTCTCTTTTTTGTTTCTCATTTCCTTATTTCTGTCTCTCTCTCTCTCTCTCTCTTTTGCCCTTTTTCTTTGTCTTTTTGTCCCTCTCTCTCTTTCTGTTTTTATTCCCTTTTCTTTTTTCTCTCACCTTTCTCTTTGTTTCCGTTTTCATTTGGCTTTCTCTCGTCCTTTTTCATTGTTCGTCTCTTTCTTTCTTCTCTTTTTCTCTGTCTCTTTCACATTCTTTCTCATTTCCTTATTTCTGTTTGTCTCTCTCTTTCATAGTTTCTGTTTTCTTTTATCTCTATCTCTGTCTTCCCTATTCATCAATCTCTCTCTCTCTCTCTCGGTCTTTCTACCCATTTCTTTTACCTCTCTTTGTTCCTCATTTCCTTATTTTTTTCTCTGTCTCTCTTTCTTTCCTTTTCCTTTGTCTCTCTCACTTTCTCATTTCCTTATTTTTGTCTCTGTATCTCCCATTTTTAGTTTCTTTTTTTTTCTTTAGTTTTAGGTTTATTTGGCTCTCTCTCTCGCCCTATTCCTTTATCTGTCTCTCTTTCTCTTTGTTTCTATCCCCGTCTTTTCCTTTTCTTCGGCCTCTCTCTCTCTTTCTTTCTCTTCTTTATTGTAAAGTAATTTGCATAAACGACGTACAACGAATTTTTTCATAAATTATTTTCTTATTGCGTGCGTGCGTGCGTGTATGTCCATGTGCGTGTGCATACGTTTATCACGTGCCAATCTAATAATTAAAAATAATAATAATAATAATAATATGAAGAAGATGAAAAAAATTTTTTTTTTCTTTTTTCCAGTCGATTTAATTTGAAGCGAATTTTTTCGTTTTTTTTGTTTTGTTTTTGTTTTTCTATTTTCCGGACATTTTTAATTAACTTGTTTAAAATAATAATAATATTAAAATTTAAAAAAATCAAGTTCGTTCTCTCTCTCTCTCTCTTTCTCTTATTTAGTTTGAATGGTTGCCAACTATGTAAAGAAAAAAAAAAAAAAAAAAAAAGGTAAAAGACCTGTTTTTTTATTTCGCCTTGAATATAATGAAAAAAAAAAAAAACTTTTCGAGCTCAAATTTCCAAAATTTAAAATAAATAAAAACAAATTAAAAATAGAAAAGAAAAAAGAAATTTTTCCTTAATACGTCACTGATTTAATTAATTCGAATGATCGGAGGAGACACAATCAGAATTTTAATCGTGAAAATTTTTTGAAGGTTCGATTTAATCGTTTTTTAGGTGCGTTAAAAAAGGCGTTCGAAGATATCCTTAAAAAAAAAAAAAAAAAATCGAACGTTAATTTACGAACGTGATTTTACAATTTGAAATAAAACTACGAATAATAATAATAATAATAATAATAATAATAATAATAAGGAAATGAAATTTTCAAAACATTGGAAACTTTTTTTTTTTTTTCTTCCTTATTTTCCAAACACGTGTTTCGTCCATTATTAGAACACCGAACGTCTTAACCCTAATTAAGAGACGAACGGATTTAAAATTAAATTGCATTTAAAAGTAAAAAAAAAAAAAAAACATTATGTTGGACAGAGTTCACAACACGAACGGTTTTTAAGATTTTCTCTCTCTCTCTCTCTCTCTCTCTCTCTCTCTCTCTCTCTTTCTCTTTCGAACGTCTGGGAAACAAAAAATTTCTTTTTATTTTTTTTTTTTTAGTGACGCGGTTTCCGTCAAAACCACCGTCCCAACAACACATACGTATATGAGATGCTCAGTTGCATCCGAACGGGATTAGTTGTAATCCGTTCGAAATTTTTTTTTTCTTTTTTTTCGTTTTGTTTTTCCAAAAAATCTTTTTTTTTTTCTACGAATAAATCAGTTCGGTCGTAATTTTTTGTTTTTTGTTTAAAAAAAGTTTTTTTTTTTTTTTGGTTTGTTTGTAAGTGCGTGTGTGAGTGCGAACGCCGTTCGTTCGTTCGTTCGTTGGCAATAATAAATAAGCGGTTTGTTTTATTACGTTTAAGTGAAAACAAAACAGCAGAAAACTTTCTGCCACTTTTTCTTTTCTTTTCTTAAAACATCAAAAATAATTTTTATTTACTTCTTCAGGTTGTTTGTTGGTATAAACAAACAAAGCGTGCGAACGCGTTAATTCTTTTTTTTTTGTTTGTTGGGTGAGAAAAAATTTATTTATAGACTACGCTTAAAAAATATAGACTATAAAAAGAATTATGTGTTTGGATCCCCCATGGATCCCCCGAACGCTATAAAAAAAGTTATCGTTAACGTTTTGTAACGTTTTATAGCGTTAGAATGAAGGAAAAATATAATTATAGCGCTATAAAATGATTAATTATAGTATTTTTAGTATAAAAACTAAAACAAAATCGATGATCGGTTATGACTATAGTGCTATAAATAAAATTTACGAATAAAAGAAAAAAAAATGGCGATTCTTGTTTTTTTTTAAAATAAAATAAACGAGCGCTAACAATAATAATAATAATAATAATAAAATTAACAAACCGTAACTTAAGGGTGACATTTTGCTGACGGGTAAAAAAATTTTTTTTTTTTTTTTAACGTATAAAAACCGGAAATGACGAAGAAACGACAAACAAATCAAAAACTCGTTTCCGTGTTGGTTTTTTTTTCATAGTCTCCCTTTGAAAAAGTGATTTTCTTAAATTTTAACAATTGTAAAAATAAATTTTTTTTTTCTATAGACAAGGAAAAAAGCGGCGCGGGGAGGGGGTGGAAGGGGAGAATTGTAAAATTTGAATGCGCTTCCGGTTTTTCCGGGTGAAAAATTAAAAAAAAAAAAAAACGGGAAACGTGATTTTGATTCCTTCTTCGAAAATCAACTTAAACTTTCCGTACATCATCATCATCATTTTTTTGTTCTTTTGCCACGTTAATAAATTATACTATTGTTTACGTTTTTCATTGGTTAAATAATAATAATAATAATAATAATTTGTCGCCAGATTGAACGAATGATGACGTCAATCATTATTTGTCTCGTTTTTAAAGAACGTTTAAAATCCGTTAAAGTTGGAAACGAGAGAAAGAAAAAAGTCCAAATTTTTTGTATTAATCAAAAATTATTATTATTATTATTAGGGTATCGTTTTTTTTTTGTCGTGGCTGCAGAATTTTTTTTTTTTTTAAGAAAATTTTTATGAAAATTTAAATGAAAAAAAAATAAAATTCGGTTCGTTTATTGAAAAAAAAAATGTCTAATTTTAGACGTGAAATCACTTAAAATTTTCTAAAAAGTTTTTTTTTTCGTATGAAATTAAAAATGCCGCCACCCCCCCACTTAGGCGCCGACTGCGGTCACCCCCGAAAAAAAGAAAAAAAAAATTTTTTTTACAGTAAAAAAAAAATTTCCCCAGGTCGTCCGTCGCGTGTGGGGGACCAATAATGGGATTTTTCTTTTTTTTTTTAACCAATGATTTTCTTTTTTATTATTTTTAAAGGGAGGATTAATTTGGGGGGATGATGCGTGATGGTCAGCATGACGCCCACAAAAGTTCAAAATCAAAAAAGACTTGTAAATGGTTGGTTGATTTTTAACAATTTCATTCGTTCAAAAACGTGAAAATTTCTTTTCTTTTTTATTTTCACAATGGAAAAACTTTTTCCACTTTCTAAAACGTTCCACGTTGTTTTCCCCCCTCCTCCCCTCCCCCATTTTTTCTCGCTTGGTCCCCATTTGATTCTTTCTTCCTTTAATTTATCTTCCTGTAATTTAAGAAATTGAAAAAAAAAAAAAAGCAAGACAACAGTTTTTCTGTTGTGTCAAAATTGCACATCGAATCACGTGATTTTAATTCGATTCGCGCATTCATGTTGGAAAACATGACAAAAATAAAAAAAAAATGTGTCAAATTTTATTTTTTTATTTTTTTCACAAATGCACTTTTAAAATCAATCGAAGGAAGCGTAAAAATTTTTCTCCTCCTTTTCCTCCGCCCTTCACTTCCGCCTTTTGTGTCATTTCCTGTTTGTAGTGACACGACATACAAATGTAAGAATATCCCCGTGACGCATTCATTTTTATTTATGATAATTATTAAACGTGGTCGAAATATTTTTATTTTATTAATGAAAAAAAAAACGACAGCAGTGGCAGCAGTAATAATAATACTAATAATAATAATAAAAATAATAATAATAATACTAATAATAATAATAAAAATAATAATAATAATATTAATAATAATAACTTTATTTTTTTTACCCGACGAAATAAATACGAAAAAATTTGGGGAGAATACGAAAAAAAAAAAAAAATTTTAATTATTATTATTATTAATACTCTCGTTTTGTTTTTTTTTCTTTGGTCTTCTACTGCCACGAAAAAAATAAAATAAATTATTTTTCTCCCATTGTTTTCGTTGCATTAAAAAAAAAATTTTTTTTTTTTTGTTTTTTTTTTTGTTTCGATTTAAAAATAAGTTTTCGTGTTCTTTCTTTTTCTTCTTCCCTCCCACTCACTTACCCGACGTTGTTTTGGCCCCCACATCGCCTTCTTTCGTGCCCACCCCCTCCCCTCGTCACACTTGAATTTCATTCTTCTACTTATTATTATTATTATTATTATTATTTTTTGGCACAAAAATCAAATTAAATTTTTTTTTATAATTTAAAAGGGGATTAGAAAAATTGCGAGAATGCAAATACCGGAAACAGGAAATACAGAAGAAAAGAAACGAAAAAACAACTATAAAAATAAAAATGATTGTGTGAAATAATAATAATGATGATGATAATAATAATAGTGGAGGCAATGAAAAGACATTAAAATTTTTTTTTATTTTTATTTTTACGGAAATTTTTTTTGTATTTGTCACGCACGGTTTTTTTATTCCTTCATTCATTAATATATATTAATTATAGC
>NW_002987089.1:63407-65449 GCF_000006295.1 Pediculus humanus corporis
ATAAATTTTATAGCTTATGATGAAAAAAGGGGAGAGTTTATAGAGTTTAATGGGGAGTATTTGGGGAGTTTAGGATTTTAAATAAATCAATAAATAAATTAAATAATTAAAAAAAATAATAAAAATGAAAATTGAATTATTTAAATAATGATGTTAGTTGTGTTTAAAAGTTAACGTGGCATTAGAAATATATATAAAAAATTATTCGAACACGATATAGGTTAGTAATAGAAATAGAAATGTTTTTAATGAAGGGTAGATGAAAATTAAAAAAAATAAAAATGAAATTTTAAAACGAGTTTAAAATTATTTATATGATTTTAATGGGTCAAACAAAATATACGTTATCCCGTTCTTATTGTTACTATTATTATTATTATTATTTTGGGTTAACATAAAACAGAATCCGATGCGAAATTTTTTTTTTTTTTAACGTTGGCAATAATAGTTTTTTGTTTTTTTTTTTTTTTTTTTTTTTTTTGTAAATTTCATTTCTTTTCTTTTATTATTATCAAAATAATAAAAACAAAAAAAAATTTTTTTTTATTTGAAGTTTTTAGTTGTTTATATTTTTTTTTGTTTATTTAATAATTAAACGTAAAAAAATATTATACAACGTTATAATAATAATAATAATAATAATAATAATAATAATAATAATAATATTAATAACGATGCTAATAAATTTTTTTAAAAATTTACGTTTTATTGCTGTTTCTCCCATGGTTTCGCCATTTTTGTTGTTGTGATTCATGGTGGACATCGTGAGGAATTTTTCTTTTTTTTTTTTCAAAAAATAAAAATAAAAAAAAAGTTAAAAAAGTTTTAATTATTCATTATTTGAGAGAGAGAGAGACTCACACCCATATACACACACACAAAGAGAGAGAGAGATCAAAGAAAAGGGAAAGACATGGTTAGAGATAAAGAAAAAAAGGAAACAAAGAGAGAGAGGCAGATAAAAGAAAAGGGCTAGAGAGAGAGAGTCAAATAAAAAAGAAACAGAGAGAGAGAGAGAATGAAACATACACACACACACACCCAGAGAGAGACAGAGACGGAGATAAAGAAAAAGCGAGAGAGAGAAAGAAACACACACACACAGAAACAGAGACAAAGAGAGAGAGAGACATACCCACACACATAAGGGGAGAGAGAGAGATACACACAAATACACATACACAAAAAGAGAGAAAAAGAAAGGAAAAATTTCAATATGGCGTCCAATAGTAGGAAATTTTTAGGTACTGAAAAAAATGCGCAAAGATAAAAAATAAATAAAAAATTAGAAATAAATTGGCCAAGTGTTTCATAATAAAAATATAGGCTCTACTAATCTTCCAACAGGTTCTTTTTTTTACTAAAAGCTTTAAAAAAATGGTTTTTTTGTATTAATATTTCTTTTTTTTTTCGTTTGTATTTATTTATTAAAAAAAAAAAAGCGTGACGGTTAAAAAAAAAAAGTTCCCCCCCCACATAATTCTCATGACGCGAATATAAAAAAAGCTCCCATTAAAAAAAACAAAAAAAAAATGAAAACATCACGGAAAACATTTGTTTTCAATTAATATTTCAAATAATATATGTATATATATATTTTTTCTGTCGGTGTTAAAAAACGTGTCAATTCGTCGTGGCATTAACAGAAATTTAACGTGACCGTAAAAACAAATTTTTTTTTTTTTATTTAAAAAATCACCGCGACATAAGACGTACGATGGCATTTAAAAAAAAAAAAAAAAAAAAAAAAAATTTTTTTTTTGTCGTTTTTATAAACCGGAAATGAATGGATATAAATTATAAAATTGTTTGTTTTTTTAAAAATATTTTTAACGGTTTTAACGTCGTTTGATTAAGTGTTTACTTATTTTTTTTTTTTTTCATTTTACCGACTTTTTTGATTTAAAAGGGGGAGCAAAAAAAATCATCATCGCGAATTTGAACACTTTTCATTAAATTTTGATTTTTTTTCGAATCGGAAAATTTAGTTAGATTGGGATAAATTAAAAATTTTTTAAAAAAAAAGAAGGTAAAAAGAGAGA
>NW_002987089.1:65489-76576 GCF_000006295.1 Pediculus humanus corporis
AGAGAGAGAGAGAGAGAGAGAGAGAGAGAGGGAGAGGGATAGAGAAAGAGAGAAAGGGAGAGGGATAGAGAAAGAAAGAAAGGGAGAGGGAGAGAGAGGAAGAGGGAGAAAATTTCGAGTATTTTAAAAAAGGAAATTTACCGATTATTATTTTCAAACAATATAATTTCCACGTCATTTTCTTTTTTTCAATTATCGATCGAGCCCCCCCCAAAAAAAAAAAAATTATCTATTTATCTATTCAATGTGTAAATTTTAAAAACAAAAATTTTTTTTCCCCCTCTCCATTTCCCCTTTTTCCTAAAACATAAAATTAATCATTATCGTATTAAATTACATTCATGTACGAATTTTCTATTTCCACGAAAATTTTATTTTATTTTATTTTTTTTTTTTTTTACTCGAGTCAGAAATTTTTGTTATTCATTCAAAATTTAATTGTATATTGACTTAATCACAAATTTATTTTAAATCTCCCTGTCTTTCTCTCTCTCTCTCTCTCTTTATTATGTTTTCCATCTTTGTTTATTTCTTTCTTTATTTTTCTTATTTTAACATTTTGAATGTTCGCCAGTGTAATCGAAATCATCTTAGTGGTAGTAGTGAAAAAAAAAAAAAAAAAAGTTTAATTTCGGAAAACGTCGTATGCAAACAATCAATCGAAAATTTTCTTTTATTTCAAAAGAAGTCAAAGGTTAAATATATATATATATATATATATATATAAATAAATACAATAACAAAATACAGACAACAAACAACTGGTTTATTTAATTTGTAAAAAAAAAAAATCTATTGACACGTTATTTTTCAATTAATTTTTAATTTTTTTTCCAAACGTTTTATTCGTCGGGAAATTTTTCGGTGAGCGAATGGGAAGTAAAAGAGGAGAGGAAAAAGGGGTTTAAAAAATCGGTGGGGGGAGGGACGCAGGCCTGAAATGAGGAAACGTGGAATTAGTAAAAATTTATTATTATATTCGATCTATAAAAAATTAAAATACTTGAATTTTAATGATGAGTTTAAAGGGCAATAAATATCATTTCCCTAAAATTATTAACGATCAATAAAAAAAAAGAAAAAAGAAAAGGGAAAAGAAAAGCTTTTTATAAATTTATTGACTTTCTTTTATTTTTTTTTTAAATCTAATGCCACGTTATTATACATTTAATATTATTATTAATTATTAAATTTCGTAAAAAATAAAATAATAAATTTGATTTATTGTTAAATTAAAAAAATAAAAATAAAAATAAAAAATGATTTATTTTCAAAATTCGTGATTTGGAATTGTTTTATTTTTATTTTTATTTTGGCGTGTCAGCAGAAAAAATAAAACAAATTTACCCGTCGTAAAATAAATTAAAAAAAAAAAAAGAATTAATCGCATTTATTATTATTAATATTATTGCTATTATTGTAAAAATAATGTTTGGTTTAATTTTATTTAAAAAAAAAAAATCATTAACCGATCGTGACGTTCGAAAAAAATTTTTTTCCCGCCAAAAAAAATTTTATTGACGTCACGAAAATGTTGACGTTATTTTTTATCTTTTCTCCAGGGATCGGTGCGTGTGTGCGTGCGAGTGGGTGAAATAAGTGCCGAAAATGTTTCGATATTAAAAAAAAAAAAAAAATTTTTTTTTAAATTTAAATAAAATGACGGATACGATCGCGAAATCGATAAAAAAAATAATAATAAACCGGAAATGGATTTTTCCAAATCGAAAACAAATCGAACCTGGAAAATTATTATTATTATTTATAGTTAATAATAATAATATGACGTCGAGATAGTGTTGATGGTAATGATGATGATGAAATGAAGAATAAAAAATTTTTATTCCGGGTATTTTTTATTTGAAAGCCCTCCCCCCGTCGTCGAAAGACATGCTAGATATTTTTCGCGGTTTAAAAAACTTGGTTAAAGTTAATCACATCCAAATCGATTCATCGATATTTCGATTACATTATTCGATAACTGTTATGATGTTAATCGCATTTAGTTTAATCGTAACAACGAGACAATACGTGGGAAATCCCATTGATTGTATACATACCAAGGACATTCCAGAGGTGAGTTTTTAATTTCCCCCTTTCCCCTCCTTTCCTTTTCCTTTTTTATTGAAATCGTAGCGGCAGATGAGGGGGGTGGGTGGGTGGAAGAGAGGGGGTTGGCAAATGGATTATTTTTTTTTTAACGAATCGTTAAAATTACTCAGCAATTAATTAATTTTTTAATTTTCCGACCTATTAATAAACGGCGGTCACTTTTTTTTTTCACGTTCGTGAGTTAATCTAATTCCACGACAAAAATTATTATTATTTTTTACTCGAAATAGTTTTTTAAATAATAAAAATTAATTAGTTTTTAAAAAAAAAAAAAAAAAAAAACTAAAATGGGAAAAGGTTAATAATAATGACTTTATTATTTGAATCGAGTGTCGGCAGCGTCGGCGGCCATTTTTAATTTTTATTTCGCGTTTAAAAAGAAAATAGAGAGAGAGAGAAAATATATCGAATGGGATAAAAAAACGAATAGGATATATATTTTATTATTATTATTATTTACACGACAAATTGTAGTGTTGTAGTTATTTAAAAAAAAAAAAAATGTAAATGTCGGTAATTTTTTATAACTCGGCGCGAAACCTTTTTAAAAAAAAAAAAACTTAATTAAATTCTGCTGACACGATTTAAAAACATTCCGTCTGATTCTGTCTGGGGCGTTTTTTAAACTTTTCCACCTGGCAAGACAAATATCATCTTTTTGTTTAGGATGAAAGGAGGGATTTTAAAACATTTTAAAGGTGGAAAAAAAAACTTGAACGATTTTAATAAAGAACTCTCACCCCCCTCTCCACCCTCTACCCCAACCCTCGCTTCCTACTCCTACCAAAAAAAGAAAAGAAAAAACAAATTTTTTTTTTTCTCTCTTTAAAATTTTATAGGACGTTCTTAACACATTCTGTTGGATACATTCAACGTATACAATAAAGACTGCTTTTTCAAAGCAAGTAGGAAAAGAAGTACCCTATCCTGGTGTTGATTCATCCAGAGGGAACATACAAGATCAAAAATGTTACAGATATTATCAATGGGTCTGCTTTTGTTTATTTTTTCAGGTAAATTTATTTTGTTAATACTCTCCCGTCCCCGTCCCCCCTCCCCAAGAAAAAAAAAATCGAATTATTACTACTACTACTCATTTTTATTACCGTTAATAAAATACATAATGGCGGGAGTAATAAATAAAATTAATACGACCGTTAAATAAATTATTAATTAAGTAATAAAATGATTTAATTGTATCATTTGTGCCATTGAAAAATGTGTCGAGTAATAAAAAAGAAAAAGATCAAAGGAGGAAAAAAAAAAAAAAATTTTTTTGTTTGTTGTAAAAGTTTAAATAATAATTATCAGTCAATAAAAATTTTATCGAAATGGTAAAATGAAAATAATAATAATAATATTTATTAAGTTTTAAGTTTTATTGTGACAAAGGTCCCCCCCCAAAAAAAAAAAAAATTAAATCCATATACGATGATGTTGTTTTTAAAATAAAAATCAGGTCAATTAATTTAAATTATACACCGAAAAAGAATTAAAAAAAAAAAAAAAAATTTAAATTTTTTTAAATTTAAATTAAAAAAAGAATACAACAAAAAATAAAAAAAAAAATTAATAAAACTCGTGCCAAATAATAGAAAATTTTTAAATAAACAAAATTCCAAAACGAAAAACACAAACGCACACGCACACGCACTCAAAAAAAAAAAAAAATCAAAATGGTCGTTAATATAAAAAAAAAAAAAAAGAGTTTTTAAATAATAGAAATGATGAAGGAGAATGAAATAAATTAAATTTCAGAGTGCGCTAGCATCGCGGTACAAAAGTCGATCGATAGTCAAATCGAAAAATCGATATCAAATCGATATCGGAACGAATCAAAAAAAAGTTTATAAAAAATAATAAGAGATGTCGCTAGTTGTATTTCCAAAATTGTTTTCCCCCCAACTATCGTTTATATATTTAAATTTTTAACGATTGTTTTGTCTTTTTTTTTTTGCTACAACAAAAAATAAATAATAATAATTATGTACATATAATATTTTTTCGACATTTTAAGAGTAGACAATTTTTTTAAAATAAATTTTTTGTTTTTATTGTTTTTTTTTGGGCCTTGAAAAAAAAAAAAAAAAACAAAAAAAATTAAAGAACAATGTAACCTTTTGTTAAAGAAAAGAAAAAAATTAAAATGTCTTTATTATTTCATACGTTAGTTTGTTACTTTTACGGTTGGTTTCTATATTATTCGTTAAAAAATATCAAAAATTTTGATACGGTTTATAAAATGTGAGCAAAATTTATAGCAAAAATGTGAAGTGCGGTGTGCGTTTGCTTTGCAGCAAATACGTGAGTTTTACACAAATTTTTATTTTTATTTTTTTTTAACGTGAAAATTTTTATTACGTGCTAAACTAAAAATATGAAATCATCACGGGTTGTTATCAGGAAGGAAAAGGATTAAATGAATCATAAATGGGGCCCTTTTTTTGTCTTTTTCCTCATTTTTAAAAAAGGGAAAATTTTTTTTTGACGAAACGCCCGTCCCGTATGATGAGTATTTTTTTCCAAAATGTTAAAAACCTTTTATAAAAAATACAAAAACTTAATCGTTTCCGAAAATAAATTGATGAAGCAAACAACAAACAAACAAACAAACAACAGCCGCCGTAAGCAACCCTTTTTTTTTTTTTTTTTTTTTTTATAAACGAATAAGAAACATTTTATTATTATATAGATAAATAAAAACGGAAACGAATTAATTGAAATTTCTTTACGTCAATCGTGTTTAATTTTGTTTTTTTTTTTTTTTTTTTGTTAAATTAAAATAAGGTCAATAAATCTATAAAATCAATAAAATTTTTTTCCTCATTGAAACAAAAAAAAAAAAAAAACGGAAATGCGTGAATGAACGCAACCAAAGGTGCCAGAACATACAAAAAAATTTTTTTTTTTTTTTTTTCCAGTCTTAAAATAATTTTCACCGGGAGTGTTGTTATGTTGTTGTTGTTGGGCACGTGGTTTTATTATTATTATTATTATTATTCACTTTAAAAAACTTTCGAGTGAAAATGAAAAATTGCGACGATGGTGAGATTTTTTTTATTATTTTTTTGGGGGGACTTTTGGAATCCGCGAAAAGTGAAAAACGTTAACAATTTCCTCACCTACATATTTACATAAAATTCATTGATAACAAACTCATATTCGTTAATTATTATAGTATTATTGAAATTATTCTGCTTCCACGTTCGATTGTCGTGATGATGACAAAAACGGTGGTCAACGTGAATGTTTTGTTCTTGTGACAAAAATTTTAGTACACCGAACACACATAACATAACGAAATCCCCCATATAAATAAATTTATTTATTTTTTTTTCTATTTACCCGATCGATCCTCATCCCCCACCACCCCCATCATTATCTTTCAAATTCAGAAATTTAAATTTAAAAAAAAAAAAAAATTCGATACGATAAAATCGTGTTACGTAATTATTAAATAGAAAAAAAAAATTTTATCCTTTTTTTTTCTTTTTTCTTTGTTTGTTTCACGTTCGGTGCGTGCGTTCGTTCGTTCGTTTGTTTGTTTGTGCGTGCGTGTGTGTTTATTTGTGCGTATTGATTACATAAAAATAAAATTATTTTAAACACAACAAAATTTAAACAAACAAGGCAAAAGGCAAACGGATTTTTTTTTTTTTTTTTTTTTCCGTTAAATTCTGGTCAGTTTTTTTCTCACAATAATTTCAAAATAATTTATGACGTCAAACAATGTTTTAAAAGAGAGAGAGAGAGAGAGAGAGAGAGAGAGATAGAGATAGAGAGAGAAAGAGAGAGAGAGAGACGGAATAATAATAATAATAATAATAAAAAACGTTCGATATATCGTAAAACGTATAACTTTATTAAAATAAATCGATTATTAATTTACAAATTTTTTTTTATTACTCTATGATATTTTTTTTTTTTAAATATTTGTATAAAATTCATCCATTTCCGTTTTATAACCGAATATTATCGATCGATTGATAAAAAGTTGATGACATAATGAAAAACTATTTAAATTTTTATCTCGATGGCGTTTCCCCTTTTGCCAAAAAAAAAAAGAAAACAATAACTTCCTTTATATGATTTCATTTTACCACAACAACAACAACAACTTAACGTGTTGTGTTCGTTCACGGCAAAAAGTGTCAGTAGAATCGTATGAGTAGAATTTCCGTTTAATAATAATAATAATTAAAAATTATGCGAGTTCGTTTATAATATAATTAATATAAAAAAAAAAAAATGATACATTCGTTTGTTTTGTTTCGTTCGTGGTTTAAAACAAAATATAAATCGACAGACGGTCCGATATTTCGTCTCCATTATAAATTGACGGCATCTTGTTTGATCGTATTTACAATAATATTAGCTGCACGACAATATGTCGGAAATCCAATCGATTGCATACACACGAAAGACATAGACGAAGATGTTTTAAATACTTTCTGCTGGATACACGCAACGTATTCCATGAGAAATTCGTTTAAAAAAACAAATCATTTACCGACAATGTATCCTGGAATATCTTCCAGTGGGAAATTATCTAATTCATCCGATGATAATGTTAAAATCTATACTTATTATCAATGGGTTATTTTTTGTTTGTTTTTACAGGTTAGTTTCTATTATTATTATTATTATTATTATTTTTAATACTTTATAGCCTGCTATAAGCCTCTATAAGCCGCTATAAAACGCTATAAATAGCTATAAATAAAATTTATTTAAAAAAAAAAAATTTATTCGTTCGTTAGATGGTTGGACGTTATAACAAAAAACAACCAACTGGAAAAAATTTATTATTATTATTATTATTATTATTATTATTATTATTTATTTTTAGACGTTTTTTTGTTAAATAAATTAATATCGTCTGCTTTTTTTGTTTTTAAAAGTGAAATCTAATTAATTATCATGGAATCGTTACGGGTTCGAATGGTTGGGGGGAGGGGGAGTAAAAAATGCCGCGTTTTTTATTTTTTTTTTTTACGTTATTCTCCTACGTTGTGTTTCACCTGCCCTCCCTCTCCCCCGTTTCTTCCCCCCACATTTTTTGGCTCTTTTCCTCCTCGAAAAAAAAATAAAATAAAATTAATGTTAATCGTAAATTTTTGTTTACCTTTTTTTTATTTTGTAAAAAAAAAAAAACAAGAGGAAAAACGCATGCGTTTACACACACGCGGGTTGGAAAAAATAAATAAATTTGCTGTTGTTGTTTGTTGTTGCGATTGTTCGTTTTATCGTTTGTTATAATTTGATTTTATTTGCGTAATGATAACAATTAAACCGTAGCAAATTTTTTATATTTTTATTTTATGTGGATTCAAAAGGGAAAATTTTAAAAAATCCGCCATTTTTTAAAGGATTTTCTTTTAATTTTTTTTTCTTTTCTTTCGGGGGGAGGCAGGATGGGGGAGAGGTTAAACGGGGAGGGGTTATATGAGGAGAAGGTGAAGCGGGTGGTGGTAAGGGGGTAACATTTCCTTAACTCGTTTAACGTTCTTGCATAAACAAAAACATAAAAAACCAGAATTTGAAGCGTTCAGCGCGGCCATTTTTTTTTATTTTTTCCTGTCGTTTTTTTTTTTTTTTTTTTTTTACGATTTCCGGTAAAATTAAACAAACCTTTCTTAACGTTTTTTACCGTTTTTTTTTAAAACCGTAATTCGATATATATTTACCTATTTAACGAGGAGATAAAAATAAAAAAATAAAAAAACCAGAACACCATCGCCCATCATCATAATCATTATAATCATTAATAACGACGATGATGGATTATAATTTTTGTAAAAAAATAATAATAATAGTTTGAATGTAATCAGTCTTCGAACGGATTTCGAACGTGTTTTGTTGTGATGAAATTTCTATTGTTTTACGAATCGAAAAGAAAATTTGTACGAACGAACAAACGAACGGAAAAATGTTTTTAATAAATACAAAAAAAATGAAAAAATTTTTTACATATTCTAACATGATAGATATAGATTTAACGTGTTTTAAATTACACTACAGAATAACGACAGGAATTCTGACGTCATTTTCATTAATATTAAGCATAAAACAATTTTTTATTGACGATCGCATAGAATGTTTAAACGACGTCGATGGGATACCTTTAAAAATATTAAAAAATTACTGTTGGACTCATTTGAAAAAAAATGGAAAATTTAATTATGACGTCATTGAAAAACCTAAAAAATTTTATCAATATTATCAATGGGTAACCCTTTGCCTTTTTTTACAGGTTTGTTTTGTTCCGGGGGGAGGGGGAGGGGGGAAAAAGCAGACGAATTTCTTTTCTATTTTTCTCCCTTCGCATCTCTGTTTGTATTAAAAAATTTGTTTTTTGTTTTAAAGGCCATTTTATTTTACACTCCGAGATGGTTATGGAAAAATTGGGAAGGTGGAAAAATAAATTCGTTAATGATGGATCTTGACATTGGTATATGTTCGAAAGAAGAAAAAAATTTAAAATCAAAATTATTATCGGATTATTTATACGATAATTTAAAATTACACAATTGGTGGGCTTATAAATATTTTTTTTGCGAATTTCTCGCACTTGGAAATGTCGTCGGTAAGTACAAAAAAAACGATTTTCCCCTCGTACCTTTCCCCTTCTATCATTATTATTAATTTTATTTATTTTGTTTGTCTGTTTACAGGTCAAATGTTTTTAATGAATAGATTTTTCGACGGTGAATTTTTTAATTTTGGTATAAATGTTATTAGATTTATGGAAGCAGACGAAGAAGATAGAACGGATCCGATGATATATATATTTCCGAGAATGACAAAATGTACATTTTATAAATTTGGTGTTTCCGGTGAAATCGAACGACACGATGCCGTTTGTATACTACCATTAAACGTCGTCAATGAAAAAATATACGTTTTTTTATGGTTTTGGTTTTTAATATTGGGTTTGTTAACTCTCGGAGTCATTTTGTACAGGGTCGTCATTATAATGAGCCCTAGAATGAGAGTTTATCTTTTAAGATTAAGATTTAGACTCATAAGGAGAGATGCGATAAGCGTTCTCGTTAAAGAATCCAAAATGGGTGATTGGTTTTTAATTTACATGTTGGGTGTTAACGTCGATTCTATTATTTTTAGGTAAGTCGAATAATATTTATTTTTCCTTCCATCGAATTTTCTATCTTTTTGTCGCAAAAAAAAAAAAAAACACCGTCGCGAACCGCGTGTGTGTGTTATTTGCAAGGGCGAGGTTTTTTATTTTTATTTATTTATCTTATCCAAACATACTTTTTATCTATTTTTTTCCAACGAAACCACGAGGGTAAATAATGAATAAAGTGAGAGTTTTAATATTTACAAATAAATTCGTTAAATAAATACCAAAAATTTGCAAAAAAAAAAAAAAAAAATGAAAAATTACACGTATGCAACGATGCGAAACACTCAAGTACAACAAATAGTATAAACGCGAATAAAACGGCGCGTAAAATTTCTTTTGTTTATTTTCAGGGATGTAATGCATGATCTCGCGAAACGATTGCAACATCATCACCTACTTCCCGATCCCATGAAAGCCATATGACCTTGGTTCATTGCACAAATCTTTACGTGAAAAGTATCTCTCTCTCTCTCTCTCTCATCTTTTTGTAAGATTTTTTAAAATGAAAATGGAGGTCAAAAGTTTTTTTTTTCAAAAAGAGAAAGAAGATTTTATTGTTTGTGTTTAATTAAATATTGTCATTATGTAATTAATATTATATCCGGTTAAGTGATTTTTTTAAATATTATTATTATTATGTACATTTCGATTTAAATATTTTAAAGTTTTGAAAAATTTTTTAAAAAACTTTTAATTAATAATAATTATTATTATTATCGTGAAGGTAATAAAAAAAATGTGCCTCGTTTTTTATTTAAAAAAATTTTTTCTCACGATTTGAAAAATTTTCTTTTTTTTGTATATAAAAAAATTTAAAAATGAATTCGTTCGTTCGTTCGTTTTTTTTTAAATAATAATAAAATAATAATAATTAATTAATTGTTTATTTACTCTATGAAATTTAAAAAAAAAAAAAATTTACTTTTAACAATTTCAAACTTCATCTTGAATGGAAAAAAGAAGAAAAATTTCACTGGAGAAAATGTTTTAGTAAGTAATAAAAAATAATATAAGGTAAGTAAATAATTAACATTTATTATTATTATTATTATTATTATTATTATTATTACGTAATAAAACTGTAATAATAATTATATGAAAATAATAATAATAATAATAATAATAATAATAACAATAATAATGGGTAATAAATAATAATTCGGTGGATGTTTTGACAAGGAAATAATATATATATGCGTTTTTTAAAGCTACGATTGGGGGGAGGAGAGGGGGGGAGGGGAGGGGATTTTTTTTTTTTTCAAATTGAAAAATTAACTTTCGACTTTTATTTTGTAACCTTATTATTTTTATTATTTAAGAAATTTCAAAATAAACCCCCGCGATTATTGCGTATAAAACCCTTAAAAAAAAAAAAAAAAAAAAAAGTTGGCGTTAAAAAAAAAAAAAAAAAAAAAGTTGGCGTTAAAAATGAAAAAAAAAAAAAAATTTTCTTTGCGAATCGAAACAACAACCAACAACCTCGTTTGTAGGTTGAATCGAATAACTTCATTCAAACGTTTACACGCTTGTGTTTGTGTTTGGTGTCTAGCGTTTGGTGTTTGTGAAAAATTTTTCATTTGTTTCAGGGAGAAATTGGAATAATTTCGTAAGGTAACGCGACCCACTTATTTTTTTTTGTTTTAATTTTTTTTCCTCCACCCTATACTCATCACCCTCCCCCCATTCCCCCCATAAAATCGAAAAAAATAAAATGATCGGTCTTAAGGTTAGGTTAGGTCAAATAAAAAGAAATTTTTTTTAACCGGTAGTTAAAAACAAAATGTAAATTTTTTTTTTTTTTTTTTTTTATTATAAGTGCAGTCGTGAA
>NW_002987089.1:76890-83451 GCF_000006295.1 Pediculus humanus corporis
TAAAAAAAAGTTGGCGTTAAAAATGAAAAAAAAAAAAAAATTTTCTTTGCGAATCGAAACAACAACCAACAACCTCGTTTTAAGCCAACAGCACGTGGCGTTCTCAAACGGTCACCCATCCAAGTTTGCACCACGCCCGATGCTGCTTAACTTCGGTGATCGTACGGGAACCGGTGTGACCAGCACGCTATGGCCGTTGGCTTTTATTATTATTATTATTATCACGTTTAAGGTACGATTTTTTTATTATCTCCTACCTGTGCGATTTAAAGAAAAGTTCTACGATGTACTACGGTCGACAGCCTTGCGATTGTTTGTTCATTTTCCATCCATGAGTCTGATAAGTTTTTCCGACGGAAAATTATTAAACCATAATCGATGATAAATCGACCGTTATAGAAAGGTTATCATCTATTAAATTTATAGCTTGAATGTATTATCATCATTATTATCGTTTTGGTAACCCGCACGCGCACACCCGCACACACGTCATCCCCTTCCCTCCTTTTTTCCCTTTGTTGTGTTTGTTTAAATAAAAACGTCTTTGCTTCTTTTTTTTTTTTCTTCCTCCCTGCATAATCGTGTTAATTATAATCATTATTATTATTATTATTTTATTTTCATTAACATAATTCGAGTTAAAAAACAACAACAAACAAACAAACAAACGGAGAGACAGAGTAATTAAAAAATAAATTTATGTTTTTACGTAATTTTTATATAAAAAAAAAGTTCGTAAAATTTACATAAGTTAACAATTTAATTTTAAATAAGTTATTATTATTATTATTATTATTATTATCACGCGGTTAATTAATTAATAAATGACGTCATCGTTTTTTTTTCCTCCAAAAGATTCCTTTAATTAATTTAATTAAATTTATTTTATTTTTTTTGGTAGAAAATTTACCAGGTTTATTAAACCATAATCGATAAATCGACGGAGGAAAAATCATTTGTTAAATTTATATCGCGAATGTACTATCATCATTATTATCGTTTTGGTAACCCGCACGCGCACACCCGCACACACGTCATCCCCTTCCCTCCTTTTTTCCCTTTGTTGGTTTGTTTAAATAAAAACGTCTTTTTATTTATTTATTTATTAACACGAAAGCGTAACGGTTTTTTTATTGTTGTTGTTGTTGTCCATTAAAAAAAAAAAAACCATTAAGACGAATTTTAATAATTAAAAAATAATTTTTTTTTATTTTTTTTTTAGACCGGAAATTGTTGTTTCCTAAGTGTAACAACATTTTAAAGGTTCGATCGTGTTTTGTTTTTTTAACCGTTACGACAACGACGACGAAATTCGTACCTGATTTTATTATTATTATTATTATTATTTTAATTAATGATTAATTAAAAAAGTTTTTTTTTTGGCACGGTTCGAATTTTTTTTTTTTCGGGGGAGGGGGACCGCATTTATTTTTTTTTTTAATAAATCGTCTAACCATCGCCATGTTTTATGTTTATGTTTATAAAACAACAACAACAACAACAACATGTTTATACCTTGACCGGTTTTTTGTTTTTGTTTTTGTTGTTGTTCTTTTCTAAAGGGCGGACGGATTTAAAACTAAATTATTTTATGTAATTTTTTTTTTTTTTAACTTATTTTAATAATAATTTTTTTTAATCCCGTGACGTAATTAATTGTCAGCCGGTTGGGAATTCCTCCTCTCCCTCCCCCATTCCCCCTCCCCCTAAATTTTAAATTTAAATTAATTAATTTTTTTTATTTTTTTTATTTTCTTATTCGTTTAAAATTTTTTTATTTTTTTTTATGTTGGTTCGATTTAAAAATTAAAAAAAAGAGTAAAAATACCTGAAATAATCAAAAAAAAAAAAATTTAAACATTTTCAAGCGATGTTAATGATATTAATAATAATAATAATAATAATAATAATAATAATAATAATAATAATAATAATAATGATAATAATAATAATTTTAACGTGATTTAGAAGAAGCGAATGTTTTTTTATTTTTTTTTAAACATTAAAAAATTTAAACTTTAATATAACTTTTATTATTATTATTATTATTACTATTATTATTATTATTATCGTTTAATTTTAATGGTGACGTTAATGACAGTTTTTTTTCTTTTTGATATTAAGAAAAAAAAAGATAAAAATTATGTTATTAAAGTTTTTTTTTTTTTGTATGTTTTTAATTAATCCGTCATTAGAAAAATTTTTTTTTTTTTTGATTTAATTTTTTCAAAAGAAAAAATTACGAGTTTAATAATTATTATAGCAAAGCTATAATATATAGAATTATAATTTTGCTATAAAAGGTTCGAAAACGTACCTGAATACCAATATAAAAAAAAAAAAAAGAAAACAATTAACCGACTACTTTTTTTTTTTTAAATTTGTTTGTTTAACACGCAAAAGTTACTATTATTATTGTTATTATTTAAATTGTTTTTTCTTTTTAAACGTAAAATTTTGTTTTTGATTGATTGATTGATTGGTTAGTATTATTATTATTACAGTTTTTTTTTTATTAATTTGAAAAAATAAAAAAAATTTTTTTAAGTTAATCGATTGTTTTTATTAAGCGTCGGTAAAAATTGAATAAAGAAAGAATTTAAAAAAAAAATTAAATTTAATGACAGTCTGACAACATTAGAAAAAAAAAAACAATACGTTTGTAAACCTTGAAAAAAAAAATTTTTTTCTATAAGAAACAATCGATGGAGAATTTTTTTTTATAGAAAGAAAATTAAATAAAAAAAATCAATTAAATCAATAAAACTTTCTAATATTTTACTTTTTTTTCGGTAGTACGAAAATAATGATAATAATAATAATAAACATCCGGTGTTCGTGTTTAGAGTTTAACTATTTCCGGTTTTAAGAAACAAAAATTTTTTTTGTTTTTAAATGGCGGATCTCTTGATGTTTCCCGTCTCATTAATTTCACAACAACAAAAAAAAAAGATTTGTTGCAGGTTAAACCACAACGCTTACCTTAAAATATATTTGATAGGAATAATAATAATAATAATAATGGTTAAAAAAAAGGCGTGGAAGAGAAGGAAGTAATGAGGAAAAAGGTGAAATGTTGAAATTTTAAAAAATTGACCTTTGACATTGAATAAATACGGGAGGAAAAGTAAAAATGAAAAAAAAAATAAAACTTTCACTTTGTTTTTTTTGCCGTTAAAAACAAGAGACAAAGAGAGAGAGAGAGAGAGAGAGAGAGAGAGAAATAGAAAGAAAGAGAAAGAAAGTGAGAGAAATACACAGAGAAGGAGAATGAGAGAGATGGTTTGAGAAAGAGAAAGAAAAAGAAGAGAGAGACATAGATAGAAAGAGAGAAAGAGAAAGGGAGAGAAAGAAAAAGAGAGAAATAAAGAAAGAGAGAGAGAGAAAGAAAGAGAGAGAGAGAAAGAGAGAGAGAGAGAGGAGCGTACTTGAATTGCATCTCACAGGTCGGATAAGTAGTAAATAATTCGATACCTATAAGGTCAAAGGTTATTAATTAACATAATTTATTTAATTTTTTACACAAAAAATTTCTTTTCTTTTTTTTCTGTTTTGAAAACAAAAATTCGGAGACTCTTTGTCATAAAAAAAAAAAAAAAAGATGGCGGCGTTTGTCGGTGTGTGTGTGTGTGTGCCTACAGGTAGTAGTTAAACCATCGACAGATAATAAGATAATGATAATAAACCTAATAGACATTATTAATTTAAAATAAATAACCTTTTTTTTCCTTTTTTTTTTTGATATTTCTTTCATTAAAGAAAGAAAAAATTTTTTTTTTTTATACCCTCGAGTATATTTATTAGTATAATAAAGCCGATAATATAACTTTTCAGAGATGCCAACATTTAAAAAAAAAATAGTAATAATAATAAAATATTATCTTACGCTCCGTCATCTCCTTTTTCTCCCTCCTTCTTTCCCCATTTTTAATTAGTTTTTCTCTAACTAATTAAAAAAAAAATCGTCTAGAAAATTCCGTTTGAAAAAAAAATTAAATTTTTTAATTTTACGATGTTGGCACCCTGATTTTTTCATACCGCGAATATTTAAAAAAAAAATTTATCAGTCGTTATAATCTTACGTTGTATAATTGTTTCTTATCAAAAGCAGAAGACGCTTTTTTTTAAAGATCAATATCGTTCATTTTTAAAACCATTTAAAATTCAAAAATATCCGTCTATAGACTATATTATAGCGCGTTAAAGTTCAAAACCCGAATTAAAAATTCTTCTTTACATGTTTACAAGAGACCCTTATTTTTTATTATCCGTAAATAATTTTAATTATAGTTATAGCAACCGCTATAAAATTTATTTATCTCCTATTAATCGTCTAAATAAAATCTTTTTTTTTTTATTAGTTACGCGTAATTCCCCCCCCCCCTTTCTCTCTCTCTCACTCGAAATTTTTTTTTTTATAGTTTATTAATTATAATAAAGCGCTATAAAACATTAATTTAAAATCTTTTTCTTTTTTTTGCTATAAACAAATTGCTATAATTTTTTTTTTTTTTTATGCACCGAAACAAAAATTTAATGATGATTTTTTGAGTCGAAAAATAAAATGGCGGCGGCGGCGGCGAAATTACCCGAAATATAAATTTTATAGCTTATAGCGTTTTAGGGCGTTTTATAGCGTTTTATAGCGTCAGAATCCATTTTAAAAAAAATTTTTTTTCGTGTCGATGAAATGGCGGCGGCGGCGGTGGCGACGTAATTTTATAAACGCAAAAAAATTTTTTTATTTATTTATAGATTACTAATTAACTATAAAATAATAATGATAATAAAAAGCCGTTAGGAAAGAAGAGGAGAGAGAGAGAGAGAGAGATAGAGGGAGAGGAAAAAGGGAGAAAGGTTTTAAATTAAATGAATGAAAATCTTTGTGTTGCTGGATTATTAATAATAATGATGATGACGATGCGGTCGGACGGACGGATTCTGGTTCATTGGGCTTTGTGTCGTTGCCCTTTTGGGGAGGGGAGGGGGCCCCACAACAACCATCTTAACAAGTCTTTTTGTATGATATTGTAATTATACAACAACCAACATCTAAAGATTCATGTGTCTTACAGATGACAACATTAAGTAATTATAATCAAGAGTACCAACCAAAAAAACTTCCGCTTTTATATTTTCGTTTGTTGTTGTTGTTGTTGTCGTTCGAAAACCTTTTCTTTCCCCCTCCCCCCGATATCGATGACGTAAGGTTTTTTGTTTTTCCCTTTGTTGTCAATTGCGTAATAATAATAATAACGATAGCCACGTAAAAATTTTTTTTTTAATTCTGCGGTTTTTTTCGTTTGTTTGTTTTGTTTGTCGTTAATAATATAAGATTTGCCACTTGAAACTCGTTTTTTTTTTTTTTTAAATTTGAAATTTAATAGAAACCGTCGCCATTTTTTATATATTTACAATTTATACTTTCCTTATATGGTTGGTACGTTGGCGTGATGATGATGATAATTCTAACAAAAAAAAAACGAAAAATTTTTTTATATTTCGATTCTTTGTAGGTGTCAAGAACCACCATCATCATCATTATCATCATCATTTATTTATCTACTGCTAGTAACGTTTCCAGTTGTGTCATCACTTGAATTTTTTTTTTTTTCGTTGTATAACATAAAAAACCACTCGTGGAATGTTTTAGAATGAAAGAATGAAAAATTCTTTCGAGATATCGAAAATAAACGATGCGTTATCATCATCATTATTATTATTATTAATTCTTACGCGGATTTACTACAAACGAAATGAAAAAAATATTTTAATAGTTTTTATATTCTAAAAAAACTCACTCGGAAAAATTTTATCTATTCCTTTTTTTAAATAATAATGATGATTATGCAATGTTCATAACATTCACGATCGTTTCAATCCCGAAGGAATGAAACAACAACAACAACAAATCAATTTTTTTTTTTTTTTCGATTACAACAATCGAATCGTTGTTTGTTTGTTGGGTTGTTCAATAATGTTAAACTATTATTATTATTATCATCATTTGAAAAAAAATAAAATGATTAGTCGACGCGAAAAAAAAAAATTTATTAAATAAATTTAAATCTCATTCGCCTTTTTTTTGATTAATTACACGTATCGTAATTAAACGTTAATAATAATAATAATAATAATAATAATAATTTCGGTCTTTGAACTTTAATTATTAAAACATTTTATTATTATTATTATTACCTCGTGTAATTATTTCGATGCGTCAGTTGACAATTTTTTTTTTTTTTTTTTTGGGGAGTTATTTACGCGTAATTACATTTTAGCGTTTTTATTATTATTACCCTTAAACGCCATTATTATGACGTCGCGGTAATCGTATAATGTGACGTCATCATAATTTAAAAAAAAAAAAATCTGATTTCTTACCAAAAAAAAAAAAAAAATTATTTCGAATGTACTCGTATGTATTCGTAATTTTTAAAATAATAATAATAATAATAATAATAATAATAATAATAATAATAATATTAAATTAAGTTTTAAAAGAAGAAATATTATTATTATTATTATTTATTTATTTATTAAAATTATCAATAATTTATT
>NW_002987089.1:84121-95949 GCF_000006295.1 Pediculus humanus corporis
AAAAAAAAAAATGGTGGAGAAGCTGGAGAGAAAGAGAAAGAGAAAGAGAGAGAAAAACCGCGAGAATTTAATTTTTTTTGTAATAATTATTATTAATAATAATAATTGTGTAATAAATTTAATTTACGTGCGAATTATTAAAATTTTTTTTTTTTTAACAAGTTGGCAATACCGATTACTCTTTTCATATTAGAGTAATAATAATGATAATAATGATAAATATGAAAATTTTCGCAGAAGGAAAGAAAAAGAAAAAAAAATTTTTTTTTTGACAACCTACGCTAATCTTAATGTAAAATTTACCTGAAAAAAAAGGAAACAACCGGTTGTTGTTTTGGTTGTTGTTGCGGTTGTTGTTGTTGTTGTTGAATGCAATAAATAAAAAATTTAAAAATAATATTTATCGAACAACTTTTCAATGAGATACAAAAATAATAAATGAATGTTTTTTTCTTTTTTCTTTTTCCTTCTCATTATTATTGCAAAATTTAAATATGGTTTTTGCAATTTATTATCATTATTATCATTATTATTTTCCATTGGAAAAGAATGAAAAAACCTTTGAAAACTCCGCGATGACGTCACAAAAAGAAAAGAAAAATTTTATTCCTTTGTATGTATAACAATAACCGTACGGACACAATCAAATCGGTAAAAAAAAAGGATTTTTTTCAAAGGAATTTTTAATTTAATTTTTTGAACGTATGTAAATTTTCAGGACCGTATCTTAATATATTTTTTTTTATCTTGAAGGGATGAATTACGAAAACACCCGCGAATAACAAAAAAAAAATAATAATAATTTATCGATCGCCTCAAGTTTTACCTTTTAATAATTTTTTTTTGTTGTTGTTGCAAAATCGAATTCGCAATAATAATAATAATAATAATAATAATAATAATAATAATAATAATAATAACGATAATAATAATAATAATGATAATAATATTAATAAAAATAATTTAATAATAATGATAATAATGATAAATCGATTAATTGAATTTGGGGGAAAAAATTGATTTTTTTTTGTTTTTCGACAAAATTCGTGACGTCATGGAATCGTTGAGAAAATTTTTTTTTTTTTTTTTGTTTTTCGACAAAATTCGTGACGTCATCGAATCGTTGAGAAAAAAATTTTTTTAACGTATTATTATCATCATTATTATTTTAATAAATAACGACGACGATGACGAATTAATTAGTTGTTAATTTGTTTAATAATTAAAATAATTTTTTTTCGTATCAAGGATTTCATAATTAATTATGTACGTAAAAAAATTCATAGAAGTTAATAATAATAATAATAATAATAGTAATAATAATAATTAATATTAATAATAATGAAAAAAGTTTTTTTTTTTTCAAATTTGTGCGTTTTATAATGTTTTTTGACAATTATTTTTACATTTACACCTTTTGTTAATTAATAATAATAATAATTAATAATGATATTAATAATAATGATAATTAATAATAATAATAATAATAATAATAAAATGTCGAAAGGGGGAGGGAAAGAGGAGAAAAACGATTTTAACGAAGGTAATAGAAAAAATTTTTTTTTTTACATTTAATATTCGTCATTCAGTTTAGCCAACATAAAAATAGAAAAGAAAAAGGGTTAAATACTATAATAAAATTTTTGTTGTTGTTGTCGTCGTCGTTAAATATATATATATATTCATAATTAATTTGAATAAAAGAAATAATAATAATAATAGTAGATTTTGTTTTAAATGTGTTTGTACGGTTGCTAGCATAAAATTGTTTTATTACTTTACGTTACAACAACAACAACAACAACACAATAAGGTGCATAAAAAAAAAAAGTTAACGTCCAAGGTTTTGTCACATACCAACACCAACAACAACGTAACGTACGCTAATAATAATAATAATAATAATAATAATAATAATAATAATAATAATAATAATAAATTTTTTAATGATTTATTATTAAACGAGTTTTATAGTTGGAAAAAAAATTCACCGCCTTCTTAAAATATCGGCAATGTAATCGGTATTTATTTGATCGACTCGTTCACCTAATTATTTTTTTTTTTTTTAAATTGATAAATTATTTGCTAAGGATCATTTTCAAATAAAAAAAATCAGGTTCGGTTTTGCTACCATTAATAAATAAAAAAATTTTTTTTTTGCCTTATCGCATAATTACGATAATAAAAAGTTCATCATTCTCAAATATTAATTTCGATTGTGAGAAAGTTCAAATGTTATTTAAAAAGAAAAACTACTCTCTCTATCTCTCTCTCTCTCTCTCTTTGCGTAAAAAAATTAAAATTCTCAAAGATCATCATCATTATTATCATCATCATTATTATCATCATCATCATCGAAAAATAATTATTTATAATTAATTGAAAAAATTCTTTTCATTTAAATTAACGGATTTTCATTTTTTTCATCTTTTTTTTGCAATGATCAAGAGTTCGCCATTTTGTTTTTTTTATTTTACTCAAAAAAAAGAAGAACGAGTTTAGAGAGAGATAGAGATAGATAGAGAGAGAGAGAGAGAGAAAATTCTAGGTTTACACACCCCATTAATTCGTATAAAAAAAATTTTTCTTTTTTTTGCGGGAACTGGGGGTTATAATAATTTATCATTACGTAATTTTTTTTACTCTATGACAAAATCACGTGGTAATCTCAGTGGGGAGAGAGAGAGAGAGGTTAAAAAACCATCGGTATCATCAATTTCTTAATTCTTTGTCTGACGAAATCAAACTAAAAGTTGAAAAAAGTGTTGAAAAAAAAAAAAAACGATGAAAGAATTTTTTTTTTTTTTTATGGTAAACCACGTGAAAATATAAATAATAATAATAATAATAATAATAATAATAATAATAAATAATATTTTATCTATTAACTATCACGTTGTCTCGTCCAACTTATAAAAATAAAACAAACAAACATGGCTGACTGATGACCACATATGGCGACGGATTAAATTTTGACCCACGTTTAATTTTTTTTTTAGAAAATCGATAAAAATCAACATAATGTACATATATACATAAAACAATAAGTAATTCATTAACAATAATATAATAATAATAATAATAATAATAATGATAAAACGATTAAAAACAAACAAACGTAAATCGAGATTCTGAAATCTAGATTTTTAATAATAATAATAATAATAATATAATTAATAGTTTATCAATGTTAAAAAAAAACTTTCTTTTGTGCAAACATTTTGTTTGTTTGTTTGTTTGTTTGTTTGTTTCAAACCCTTTCGAAGAAGTAAAAACATAAAAAAAAAAAAAAAAAAAAACATAAAAGAAATGTTGGATGGTTGGTTGGCAAAACGAATGATGGTAAAGGCGTGTTGTTGTTCGTTGTTTGTTGTTTGTCTGGTACGTAACCCTTTTTGCTAATTTTTTCTCTCAGTCAATTTAAAAAGAAAAACTTTTTTAATGAAATTCAGGTACGAATGGAAAAAAAAACAATTCTCGTTTTGTGTGTGTGTATGTTTTTAAATCGTGATATGTTGTGTTATACTTTTTTTTTTTCTAATCAAACTTATACGTGGGAGTCCGCCCTTTTTTTTTTTTTTTTTTTTGAAAAATCGTGGGCAGGTTAACCGTACAACCACGCATGTCCTTGTTAGGAATCGCGTCTCTTTTTACAAAAAAAACCTTAAATTTTTTTTTTTTTATTTCGAGTGGGATTCGTGAATTTGAAGAAAAACTTGTCTTTGTTAAATAATTACTTGCCGGTATCGTGGAAGAAGAATAAGAAGAAGAAACCCCCCCCCTCCCAAAAACAAAAAATTCTTTTTCACATTGTCATTATACAAAAGTTTTCTAAATAAATATTATTATTATTATTATTTCTATTTGGAAAAATTTTTAAATGATTATCGATATAATTTTTAATTTTATACGTAATTTTCCTTCTAAAAGAAAATTCTATGAAATTAACAAACATGAGAAAAAAAAAAAATGGCGCGGAAAAGTTTTAAATTTTTTGTGGATAAATTTTAAAAACAGGAATTATCCTGTAAATTTTTTTTTTTTTTTAGGGAGAGAGAGAGGTTGGGGGGACCCTTTTTTTTCAAAATTCAGTCACGTAAAATTTAAAATTTATTATTATTAATATTTTTATTTTTATTTTAAAAAATTAAATTTCACATATTCTCGTAAGTCATTTATTTATTTATTTTTTTTAAACAAATACGTTTTGACATTCGTAAGGATTTGAGAAAGAGAGAGAAAGAGAAAGAGAAAGAAGGGGAGAGAGAGAGAGAGAGAGAGAAAAGTATTTTCATTTGAAAAACGTGCCTGGATAAAATTTTAACCTGGAATTATTCCAAAGGAAGTTGATTATTTGATAAATTCATGTTTAAATCTCTCTCCCCTCTCCCTCTCTCTCTCTCTCTTTTTTTATCTTGAATCATTTTTACATGTTAATATTAAAAGTTACCTTGATGAATAAGAGAGAGAAAAATTTATTCTTATACAAATTATTTATTTATTTATTTAAACAAAATAAAAAGGAAGACATTTTTTTTTCCTGATCGTTAACGGTTTTCATTATTATTATTATTATTATTTGATTACGTAATAATATAATGATCGTTTAATAGAAAAAAAAGATGGTAAAAATGAAATCCAAGGTAAAATTTAACAAAAAAAAAAAAAATTTTTCCTCACGATTCATCATTACTCAATTTTACATTTAATAATAATAATAATAATAATAATTTATTAGTTTTTCAGCATATATTAATTTATTTAACCGTTAATTTAAATTTTTGTTTTAAATTAATTTCAGGTATTTTATCAATAACGATTTTCTCCGTTTTTATTTAAATAAAATCAATTATTATTATTATTATTTAAATAATTTGTGAATAAATAGATTTTTTCTTAGAAATTAAATATAAATTAATTATTATTAATTATTAATCGAATTCGTTATTTTGTTTGTAAATGAATAAAAGATGGTTGCGAAAATAATTCATAGAGTACGATTACGTCACACGCACGGCAAGTTTAAAAAAAAAAGAATTTATATTCACAACAAATGAGTAACAATAGTAAAGGGTTTGTTACTGGAAGTTGTTTCAGTCTTAACTCGACGGGTGAAACGGTTGGAGGTGTGTGAAAATCGGTTCGTGTGCGTATTTTTTTATTCTATGATATTTATCGTACGACGAAATAAAAAAGTGATTTACAAATTTTTTTTGGATAATTAATTTAGGATTACTTTTGTTTGTTTGTTTAAATAAAAAAAAATATAAATAAATATTATCGATAGTAATAAATACGATAGATAAAAGGTGAGAAAAACAATTTTTTTTTTTGATTTTTATCTTGATTGTTATTAACGACGATGAGTGAAAGGCGTTCGTTGACCGTTAAATTCAAAATTTCCGTTTTTAATTATTTCTTTTTTTTTTTGTTTAAATTTAATATAATTATTCGTGCAAATTTTTTGTTTTTTTTTCGCGGTAAATTTGTTTTTGAAAATCGTCTCTTTACCTATTTTATCAATGGCCCTAGCGTTTGTCAAAAACCGAAAGAAAAAAAAAAATGTTATATTTTTAAAATCCACCATGAATTTTATTCGCTTAAAAATTTTTTTAACAAATTTAAAAAAAAAAAAAAGAAAGGAAAAAAAGAAAAGTCGGTATAGAAAATAATAATATTTATCTCAATTTTTAAAAAATAAAATCTTATCTTTTCCATATTATCAAATGAAATTTTCAACAAAAAATCGTAACGGATTTTTTTTTTTAAATAAAAAATATGGCGGCGGCTACTGCTGTCAAAAATTTTTCCACAAATTCGTATCTGATTGAATTTTTCGCGTATTTTTATTTAATAAATTTTTCGTGACGAAATAACCGTAAAAAGAAAATGTTAAAACTATTTTTTTATCATTATCATTATTTTTATAAATGATATAAATTTTCTAAAAAAAAAGAAAAAAGGAAAAGAAAGGAAAATTCAAAGTTTTCCATAAATATATATAAAGTTCGCGATATGCAAGGTCGACATTTTTTTTCCTTTTTTTTTTTTTTTTTTTTTAATTTGCTGTCGTAATTTGAAAAATCCTACGAAATTATTAACAATAGCAAAAAAAGAATTTTAATTTAATTAAAATTAAAAAAAAAAAGTTACCGTGGAACCAGAATTTGCAAAAAAAGAGAAAAAAAATTGGCATTTAAATCGGTGGCTGGCATTTATGCATTATGTCAAGGTAATTAAACGAATAACCACAAACTATTATTATTATTATTTTTGCAAATACGTTTCCTGTTCAATAAAATTTATCGTTTTTTTTTTTTATTTTATGTATATATATATATATATATATATAATGGTATGGTGTGTGCGTGAAAATACGCACGAATGTTGTTAATAATAATGATAATAACGAGTTGTTTTGTGGACAACAATCGAGTTGCAATGGAAAATGGCTCGCGGAATTGTTATAATTAAAAAAAAATTTATTTATTTTTTAAATCGAATCATTATTATTATTATGTTGAAAACAATGTTCGTATTGTTTTTGTTTTGTTTGTTTGTTTGTCTTTTGTAATATGTTTGTAACAACATTCATTTTTTTTCCTTTTACGAGACTTTCTTTCTCTTTCTCTTTTTTATCATTATCATCGTTGTTGTTGTTGTTGTTGGTTGTTTTCTTTTTAGGACAACGATTTCTTCTCGTCGATTTGATTTTTACTAAAAGGGAAAGAAAGGAAAGGGATGAAAAATGCAGGCCGTTTTTTTTTCGCGGGGAGTGCAATGGGGGGCATTCGTAAACGATGTGAGAAAAGTTGTTTTTTCAATTTCTGCGCCCTTTGCAATATTTTTTTTTAATTGTAATTGTTTTATTATTATTATTATTTGAAATATTTTTAATTTCAATGATGTTGTTTTTGAATCACCCATTCACGCCATGATAATGATGATAATAATGATGATGATGATGATGAAACCACTCGTCCAAATAGGGTCTTATAGGAAAATCTAAATCGATCAAATAAAATTTAATAACAAATCATTATAATAAAATTACTATATATAACACGTCAGTGTTTGCGTTAAAACAATATTATTATTATTATTATCACAAAAACAACAACAACAACCAAAAAAAAAAAATTGGAAAACAAAAATGAAACATTATAATCGTTTAAAAGAAAAATTTCCATACGTAATTTTTTGACTGAAAGGTAACGGAAAATAATAATTTAATTCTTACGATCGAAACAGAGCATAAAGAATTTGTTTAATAATAATAATAATGATAGTAATAGTAATGCTAATAATAATAATAATAATAATAATAATAATAATAATAATAAGAAGAAGAAGAAGAAGAAGGAAAAGAAGAAGAACGGAATGTTTTAAATTGACTTCCACTACCGTTTTATGTGAGTACGTGCAGACATTGCGACAATTTAAAAAAAAAAAAACAAAAACGATCGCGGGAATATTCTGGAAATGTTTCGTTATCCCGAAGGTTATATGAAAGGAATGTACTCGTCCATATTTTCCTAGATTGAATGAATAGATCACCTTTTGAATTTCGAACGAAATGTTGAACGTGTTGTGTCTTGTTATTTAATTTGATGTTAGATAAATACCGGGATTCGATACGCCCACGACGATTTTATCATTTCTTTCTTTAATTAAACACCTTCGTTTAAATAAATGACAAGTTTTGACCTTTGACCTGCGATCGATGGTCGTGAGCATCCACACACACCCCCACGATTTAGACTAAATTTGTGTGGAAAGTTTTACTACCACCTCACCATCCTTCAGGAAGAAAATTTTTTTTTTTTTTAGTTTAGTGACATTAAAATTAACATAATCAGCCGTCGTTTAAATCATTTATTTATTATTATTATCATCGTAGTCATAGTCATCGTCATCATCATCATCATCATCATCATCGTGAACATTCCATTGAGTTTTCGAATAGAATAAAAAAATTACGTTTTTTTTTTTTTTTACAACGTGTAAAAAATTTTTATTTTAAATAATAAAAAAAAAAAAGAAAGAAGCAACCGTCTTGGGGGGACGGTGGCGGGGAAGCGAGGCGAGGGGAGAGAATGGAGGGGAGGGGAGGGAAGGGAAGGAGGGGGAAAAAAAACTCATAGTCATTTTATTATATTTTTTTTTATGTTAAGAATAATCTAATGCATTTATCGAATTTTTTTTTTCTACTAGTAGTAGTTGTAGTAATCGATGTATGAATTTTAGTTTTTTTTTATGTACATTTAAAAATGTTTGAATGACTTCATTTACGATTAAAATTCGGCGATTATTATTATCATCATTCATCATTTCGAATCGAAAATATATTTTTAATAGACGAGAATATAGAAAATTTTAGAAAGTATTTTTTTATATATATATATTTAAATTGTAACGAATGTGTGTAATGTAAAAACGAACAAACACAGGTCGCGTAATATCGGGTTGAATAAAAAAAAAAAAAACCTTGAGGCGATCCAACATTCTAATCTAGTTAGAAAGGAAATAAAAATTTAAACTGATTTAATGCGAATAATGTAAGAAAAAGAGAGAGAGAGAGAGAGAGAGAGAGAGAGAGAGAGAGAGAGAGAGAGAGAGAGAAAGGGAGAGAGATAGAAACCCTTTGGGGGGTTAATTTAAATTAAAAATATAAAAAAAAATTATTATTGATTTTTCAAGGGTTGCGAATGTGAAATTTTTTTTTTTTTTACTTTTAAATTGCATTCGATATTTTTTTTTAAATTAAACCTGGATAAAAAGTAATAATAATAATAATACGAAACGTTACGAAAAGAATTTACAAAAAAAAAATGTTTTAATTGGTGATTAATAATAATAATAATGATAATAATTAGCATTGCAAAATAGATTGAATAATTTTTTAATGAAAAGAAAAGAGAAAAAAAATGCGCGCGGAAAAATAATAATAATAATAATTGTTTTTAATCAAAATGCATAAAAAAATTTTTCAAAATGGGTGTTCGTTAACTTAACAAACAAACAAACAAAGAAAATACCGAAGAACAAATTTTTAGTTTTAGGGAAAGCAATTAGGAGATTCGAAAATAACAAACGGGGGGGGGGGGAATACATGTTGCGTAAAACGAGTAGAGGCGGCGGTGGTGGTGGTGGTGGCGGCGGCGGCGATGGCGGCTCTATTACGTAATTACAAATAAAAGACAAACGAAAGATTTTAAAAACCTAAAAAATTGTTTTCCTTTATTTTAAATTTGATTTTACTACGTTTGATTAGTGTTAAATACCTTTAAGTAATACTTAATACCACGAAAACGACAACCCTGATAATAATAATAATAATAATAATAATAATATAATAATAATAATAACCTTTACGTCACTTGTATTTTCAAATAAAAATTTTTTTTTTTTTTTACGTAACTTTTAAATATATATGATTCAACTCGAATAAGAGAGAGAGAAAGAGAGTGAGAGAGAGAGAGAGAAACTTATTTAAATTTTAAAAATTCTCTCATTACTTAAACGTAAATTTTATGTTTTTTGCTTTAAAGCAGACGAAAAAAAAAAAAATTATGTGCATGAGTTTCTTTTATTTCGCGGCCATTTTGAAGGCAGACTGCATACACAAGTAATTTTTATTATAAAAAAAGGAAAAGTTTGTCAATGATAATTCGCGCACGTAATTATTATTTTATATATAAAATATTTAAGTTATTTTCTAATAATTTCTTTTTAAAAAAAAAAAAAAATTTAATTACTCGATCGATGTTATTAATAATAAAAAAGAAAAATGGCGGAAAATGTTTACCACACCCAAAAGTATTAAAAAAAAAAATTTTTTTTTTAACGAAGGTTAGGTTTTTTTCACCCTACTAAACAAAGAAAAAAATTTATTAATAATAATTATTACTATGATTAAGTTTTAATTAATCGACGTTGGTAAACGTGATTTTTGTTTTTTTTTCACATGTTGGATGCCGTGTAATTATTTATTGGAAATTTTTTTTAAAAAACAAGTCAAACCATATTTCAAGTTTTAAGAATTTCAAGCTAAAAAAAAAAAAAATGCAGGGGAGGGGAAATACAAAAAAGTTTTAAAATTTTCCTTGCATTTTTTTTTACTGCCAACTTAATAAAACCAACGGAAAATTTTTTTAGTAGCAAAATTTATCGCGTCGCCATGTTTTTTTTTTTTAAATATTTTTTCCGATAGCAAAAGACAAAAAAAAAAAAAAAATTCAACGACTTCGACTCGTTTTCCTTGATATTATTTTTCCATCGACGTTTTTCTTTTTTTTTAATTCATTACACTTTTTTAATATATATATATAAAAATTATTATTATTATTATTATTATTGGGAAACACGATTGCCAACCTTTCTATTGTCCTTGTTATTCTCTCTCTCTCTTTTTTTTTTTTTATTAAATAATTATTATTACCATTATTACAACTTATAAAAATTCCCCCATTTTTTTTTTAAACAAAATTTGATAAATAATTATATTAATTTTTTTAACGTATTGAAAAAAAAATGGCGGCCACGTAATAATAATAATAATAATAATAATAATAATAATAATAATAATGATAATGATAATAATGATAATAATAATAATGATAATTTAATATGGCGTTCGTGAGAATACTTAAAAAAAAAAAAATTTTGTTTTGTCGATTTGTGATGATTTCAAATTGAATCACATTTAATTATTATTATTATTATTATTATTATTATTATTATTATTATTATTATTATTGTGTTTTATATCGAACCAATTATGTTTTTTATGTTTTTTAATGTTTTTTAATGTTTTTAATATAAAAAAAAAATTACCGGGAGTACCTGTTACAAAAAAAGGGGAAAATTTTTTTTTTTTTAATATTTTATGTAAATTTAAAAGTTTTGCTGGAAAACCATAAAAGAGGACAAATCGTGATGATGATAATAATGATACATTGCCAAAAAAAAATGGAGACCATTTTGGACTCAATTACTCGGTTATCGATCGTTTTTACAAAAAATAAAAAAGTAGACAACCTTGCTCAAGGAATAATTTAATACGTATATTATTTATACCACTCGTTTTTTTTTCTACAACATTAATAACTGTAATGGCGGTTTAAAAAAAAAAAACCGGAGAAAAATTCCCGTAAATATAAATATATATATGTGATCTTCCTTAGATTCGATCTGTAAAAAGTAAGAAGATGAAAAAAAACCGTTAACGGAATTATTATTATTATTATTTAAAAGTTTTATTTTAACGTTCCAGCCACAGATTTTTTTTTTCTTTTTGATTAAATCCTTTCGAGTTGGGCCGACGACGAATAAATCGTTCGTAATAAAAAAAAAACAAATAGTAATAATAATAATAATTATTATTATAAAAACTTATAGACGCGCAATATTTTATCGGATTTATTAGTATTAGTCGTTAATTAAAGTTTAAATAAAAAAACTGATGATGATGATGATGATGATGATGTTGGAAGGCAATGACCCGAAATCGTTGATTTTTTTTTCAATTTATAATATAAGGATTTTAAAAAACGAGACTTTTTTTTCACGTTTGATTTTAGCAAATACTTAAATCGAAAGGAGTGAGAGAGAGAAAGAGAAAGAGAGAGAGAGAGAGAAAGAAAATTTTTAAAAATTAAATGTTATTTTTATTTTTGTTGTTACTATAGTTGTTATTGTTATTGTTGTTGTTGTTGTTGTTGTTGTTGCTGTTATTGTTGTTGTTATTGTTGCTGTTGCTGTAGTTACTGTTGTTGTTATTGTTATTGTTGTTGTTGTTAATGTTGTTGTCATTGTTCCTGTTACTG
>NW_002987088.1:0-22013 GCF_000006295.1 Pediculus humanus corporis
TGGGAAGAAAGCTTGGGAACGAATTTTTTTTTTTTTTTTGAACTTATAAAATACCTTGACCGTTTTCTATAATTTATTTATTTCGTGTCAAACCGTGATGATATGAATTTGAAAATTATTTTATTTAATTTTCCGATTGTTTATAAATATTTTTTCAATGACGTATAAAATCGTTTCCGTTATTTTTGTTTCAAATATAAAAACAAAGAGACACTGATTTGACTAACCGAGTCAACAATGGCTTCCGTCATGTTTATTTCCTATTTAACAAATAAAACAACTTTTTGAAACGAGAAATAGATAATTATTATTATTATTATGATTATTATTAATTTTATTACTTTAATTATAAATAAATAAATAAATAAAGTGTCAGGTAAAGAATAAAAAGATGTTTTTTTTTTTTTTTTTTATTTAAAATGATGACGTCGTGTATGAATGATAGTCGTTTGGTAAAAATGAGGAAGAAAATTTTTTTTTTTTTTTTATTATTTTTATTAAACATGGCTATCGAAATATAAAAAAACAAATTTTATTACGTCATTTTTTATATATTTTTTTTCGAAAAAATTATGCAAAAAAAATATCACGTGATCTTTAACAAAAAAAAAAAGTTTCTTTAGTTAATGTTGTAATGATCGAACCTAACGGCAATTTTTTCATTTTCCGCCATTTTAATTTTAAAAAATTTGTTTAAAACAAAAAATGTTTAATTATTGTTTTTTTTTTTTATAAAAAAAACAATAAGTGAGAAAATAAATAAATAATTTAATAAAATAATAATAATAATATTAATAAGGATAAAATGAGAATAAAATAAATTTCGTTTGTTTTTTTTTTTTGAAAATTGCCAAAAAAAAACTTTTATTATTATTATTATTATGATTCACTGACCTGATTTTTATTTTATTATAAAAAAAAAAAAAAATTATGCGTTTTCGATTGTAAATTATGCGTGCGTGTAAAACATTTTCTTTTTTTTTTAATAACAAAATGAAGATGATGAGTGTGAAAAAAAATTGTTATCATTATTATGTAATTTTAAAAAATAATTTTTAATTATTTAAATTCTTAAATCCCTTCAGTTCTAAATGATTAAAATAATAAGGTACAAATTAAAAAATTTATAATAATAATAATAATAATAATAAATTTTTTTCCGTTTGTTCTTTGTTGTTTGTTTGTTTTGTGTATAAAAATTTACTTTTTGCCAGAGTGAAAGTTTTTTTTTATTTACGCACATCATCATCTGTTTAGAAAGTTGTTCTTACTACTTCTACAGGTTTTTTTTTTTTTTTTTTTCAAAAACGAGATTCCATTTCTATTATTATTATTATTTTTGGTTTTTTTTTTTTCCTATTTCGACAAAACAAAAAAATTACATCACAAAATTAACAGTACTCAAACACAAAAAAAATTGCATTTAAAAAATTTTTCTAAAAAATCAGTGAACCATAAAAATTTACTTAATTTAAATTTTTTTTAATAAAAAAAAAAAAAAAAGAAAAAGAAAAGAAAAAAGGGAAAGGAAAAATTTTTTTTTCTTTTTCTTTTCTTTTTTTTTATGGGGTAATATTTTGTTAGCGCCCTTGACAAAATCTATTTTGAAAAAAAAAAAAAAAAAATGGCCTTAAGTATTTACCGCAAAAAAAAAAACTTTTATTCTAAAACTAAATATTTTTTTTTTTTTTAATAAAAATATCTTATGTACATAATAGTAATTATTTACTTATTTTATTACGACAATAATTGAAGAAATTTGTTTCTAACCCCCCCCCCCCGCTTAAAATAACGACAATTTTTAATAACTCACTTAAATACCTACGAGCAATTTTTTTTTACCTGTTCGGGTAGTTTTTGAAATAAATATTAAGAAATTTAAATTTTTAAAAAAGAAATTTTATTTTTATTATTATTATTATTATCACCAAAATAAAAATTAGTGCATTCGTAGTCGTAATTTTCGATGACATTCTTTTCAATTGCAAAAGGTTTTTTTTTTAATAAAATCCAAATTAAACAATATATATATTAAAAACCTTTATTATTATTATTATAATACGTACCCATCCCCCCTTAACCTCCCCCCTTTAAAAATGAAATTTTTAACATGAAAACAGCCATAAAATTATTTTTTTAAAAAAAAAACTTTCACAATAGTGATTGTAAGACGATTGGAAAATTCTTTTCGTTATTTTCCCCCCCCCCCTTATTATTATTATTATTTACATACAACAAAATGGCGATTAAAATGTCATTACAAATTTTACTTTCGTTTTAACATCTCTTATTATTATTAATATTAAATTTAATTAATCGGTTATTAAAAAGGAAAATATTATTATTATTATTAATATAAATAGTTTTTTTTTTATTTTGACCTTTTATTATTATTATTCGGTTTAGAATGTTTTTATAATGTCGGTATTTGTTGTAAAAGGAAGAAAATTCAAAATGGAAAAAATAAAAATTAAAAAAAAAATTCTGACACGTTTACTGACTTGTTAAAAAAAAAAAAAAAAAAATTTATTACATTAATATTTAATTTTGACAAACTTGTTTTTAAAAAAAAAAAAAAAAAATGGCGCGAATATTATATAATAACGAAACAAAAAGTTTTTTTTCTTTTTTGCAGATTTTATATATAATTTTTTTTTACATTTACAAAATTAATTTTTGATTTAATTTTACAAAATTCAATCTACTGTAAATTTATTTTACCCAATCATTCATTACTTTCTCCTTTTTCTATTATTATTATTATCATTTCTCTATTTTAACCTTTTTTTTTGTTTCTCTTTCTTTCTCCTCTTTAAAAATTTTAAAAATGAATAATTTACAAATAATGACTGTCACTATTTTAAATAAAAATTTAAATTATCTTTTATTAATTAGAAAGGAAGTTGAGTAATAATTGGAAAGGGAAGCGCTTTCATTACCGCATACGGTGCAATTTTTAAAAAAAATTTGTTAAAATCGTAAATACGTTAAATTTTAAACGATATTCCATAATAATTCTCTTTTTAATAAATAAAGGAGTTAAAATTTGCGACAATAAACCTCTGTCGTACTTCCGGGGGGGTGAAATTAACAAAAAAACAATTGAACAACATAACCTTAACTCCATGTTTACATAGTTCGCTAGAATCAAAACAAAAAAAAGGCGGGAAAACGTTTTGTGAAAAACCGTGGCAGGAGAGGCATAGAAGAAATAAAATAGCGAGTGAAATTTAACTGTCGTTTTCTAATGGAAGCTTTTCGATTCAATCATTAGAAATGAGGTTTGAAACGTAAAAACGCCGACTCGAATACTTTTTTTAATAATAATACAGAATCCATAACAAAATTGTAAAAATAAATAAACGGATTTTAATTTGTTTCAGGTTGAAAAACAAAAAAAAAAAAAAAAGGAAAAACTTATAATTAATGTACTGAAGTATATTAACAATGAGGTAATTTAAAGAAGAAAACAAAAAACAAAACACAAAAATTAATTACAAGCAAATAAAACAATGGATTTATTCAAGATAATATTTTTCATTTTAGAAGGTAAGTAAAGCTTTTTTTTTTAAATTTAATATTAATAAATATTCAATCATTGAATCAATCATTCACAAATACTTTAATAGATAAATAATTTAAAAATCAATTCAATAACTGTCAATAATTTTAACAATGGGAAATGTTTTTCATTTTGTTAAGTTAATACCTTCCAGGCACAAGTACATAATAATGATAATAATAAGGAAGAAAAACATAATCAAAATTATTTAATAAATCAATAAATTATTATTGATTACTTATATTAGGAATATAATAAAACATTTTTTTGTTGAAAATTTTAAAAAAACAACAAAACAAAATTATTATTTTGTTCATTGGGTGTAAATTTTTAAGGGAAAGTTAAAGTGAAACTTTTTATTATTTTTTTTTCTGTTCAGTCTAATAAACCTAAAATAATCAATAATTAAAAAACTTTTTAAAATATAAAAATTAAGAACTAAAAAAAAATCAGTATGAAATTAAGAATAATAGAAAAAAAAAAAACAAAAAACCTTGTTAAAAGTTCATGTGCCATCTTAACGATAGCAAAAAAAAAAAATATATATATAAAAGAAATAAAAACTTCCTCATTCTTTTTTTGTTTTAAGTAAACAAGATTATTAAAAAAAATAAGTTGTTTTAATTTTTTTTTTCTTTATAAGCAACGTCATAATTTTTATTTAAGTATTCAACTTGTTTAAATAAATAATTTTTATGGTTAATAATTACCATGTTTTTTTTTTTTTAAATTCTGCGCATTGAAATTTTAACCGCCATTTTGATTACACGCGTTCGTTTTATCATTTTAAAAAATTATTTGAAAATTTCTACCCGAAATTTATTTTTATAAATTATCAATCAAAATCAGTTTCGATAGATAATTTTTCAAAAAATTAATATAAACGGAAATAAATAAATTTCAATATGGCGATATTTTTAATTGGATTAAAATTCGGAAGGGATAAAGGAAAAATATCATTTGGTGTGAAAAAAAAAAAAAAAATTTTTTTATTTATCTAAAATTTTAATATGAAATTTTAACAAAGACTAGTTTAACAGGTTCAACTCTCACTTTTTTTTTTTTTTGATGGGTAGTAGTAGATCTGATGGTTCAAGGAACTGTTAGCAGACCTTTGAATATTTTTATTATTTAATCAGCTTAATGCCAGTGTAGCAACGCTTAATTTTTTTTTTTTTTTAAATCATGATGCCCTACTTTGTATTTAATTTTTAACTCACGATACAATTTTAAATTGTATTACGTCACAATTTTCCGGATACATTTCGGCGAATCTTCCGAATTAACAATAAGAATCAAATTCAAACAAAGAGAGAGTATAATTATTCATCGAACGATATTTAACAGTTTTACTTTTTGTGTATTAACGTTCGTTACTTTTTGATAAATTTGGGTAAAATTTTTATGACGTCATAACTATTAAAAAAGAAAAAATTTATCCTAATACGCACTAATAGTAGTAGTAGTAGTGGAACATAAAATAACTTGTTAAAATAAACTACGCAGCCTTCACGAATGGCCTTCTTCTTTTTTTTATTTTTAACAATTTCTTTATTATATCACGAGATTTTTTTAAATCTATGAAACAGAAAATAAAATAAAACAAAACAAAAAAAAAATTTCATTCGTATTTAAAAAATAACGCTTCGTGATCGAAGAGTACGTTCAGAAATTTTTTTTTTTTTTTTTTTGTCGAAGAAAAGGTAAGTTGGCAAGAAAGGCGCGAATGACGTCATCGATACAATGTCGTTAAATGTGAGACACAGATAGAAATTTTACATATTTTTTTTATTAATTGTTGCGAATTTCAAATCAATCATGTAAGTTTTTCTCTCTCTCACTCTCTTTTTTTTAATAAAATAATTATTACACAATTATGTTTCGCTGTCAGGAAAATATTTTTCAAACATTATTTGTAAAATTTTGTTTATCTTAACGATAAAGCAATTAAAATCCAATAAAAGATTATTCGTGTGTGCGTTTGAATATTCGTAAATTGTGACATATTTAATGTGAGAAAACAAAATTAAATTTAGTTTTTTTTTTTTATTTATAAAAATGTTAAAAACATCAAAACGAAAACAATCACCCGATTGAAAAAAAAAAAAAAGAGAGAAAAAAAGAATTAGATAATGGAAAGGGTCAAATCGTGAATGTCAGACATGTTTTTTTAGATACGCAAGGATTGGCTTATAATCATTTTATTACAAAAGTTTATTTTATTAGCCTCAGGTATGCGAAAAAAGTTTTTATTGTTATCAATATCAATACTTTATCTTTTCATATTTTATTTTAAATAATTTTTTTCTACGGGGTATTTTATGTAATCCATTTTGTCGTTTATTTTTGGTAACATGATTTACTTTTTATTCTTTTATTAAAATACATAAACACGTCAGTTAAATTCTTTTCTACAACTTTTTTTATTTTTATATTACAAAATTCGTTACAGAAAAATTTGTTCTTATTTTTCAAGTGAAAATGTTTAAGGCACTCCTTTTTTATTATTTAAAGAAAAATTTTAAAAATAATTTCTACTTAAATAAAATTATCTAGCAATGATGATGGGTTCAATCATCCTTTTTCAGACATTTTTTTTTTTTTTTTTTTCGTGAACATGATGACATAAAAAAAAAAAAAACAAAACAAAATAAATTTTATTTATTAGTTTTCCCTTTTCACGATCACATATAAATTAAATAACTGATGATAAAATTTTAATAAAAAACTAATAAATTTTTACTCCCACGTTTATTATTTATATCTTTTAACAGTTCGTATAGGAATTTATATAAAATACAAACGTGAAAAATTTCCCCCTTTTTTTATATTACGAACAAAAAAAAAAAAAAAACATTCATTATTACCAAATGGAGGGAGGGGGGGGAAAGGGAAGGATAATATTTTCTATATTTACAATAGACGTAATAGTTTTCTCACGTGAAAATTTTTTTTTTTTTTTTAAATGTTCGCGAACTTCATATGCCCACTAGTTAATTAAATTCTTAAGCTCGTTTACTTTGCCCAAGATTTATAGCCCAATTTCCTTGAACTTTAATCTTTCGTGTGGTTTTTGCGGTATGTAGAAGAAGGACATGAAAAACTCAGACAAATAATCATTAACAACTCACGTGAATTTTTTTTATACTCGCCATCAATTTATAAGAGAACTGTTATTGAAAAAATATGCAAAAAAAAAAAATTACTTGTCTGTAATATATATGCATGCATATGTATATGTAAATGTGCAAAATAGTTTTAAAATCAATTTTATTAATTAATTAATTTTTTTTTTTTTAACGTTCGCATCGTTATTTATAAACGTGATGTATTTTTTAAATTTTTAGCCGTAATTTTGACTTCGTCAGAATATTCACCACAGGGTGGTCCAGTTTATATTAATCCAAATGCAGCTGCATCACAAATTCTTGTTAGTTCAACGGAAAGTAGTGACCCAAATGCTCGAATAACACAAACAGTTTATGGGTTTTTAGATTTCACTACAACCATTGGTAACACTGTTATGGTGTTTTCACCACAGAGTGCTGCTCCAGGTACATAATTTTATAAAAAGAAAAGAAAATCTTTTTTGTGCGGTCGTCGAATCAATTTAATTTTTTCCGTTTTAAATCTACAGCTTCTCCTGAGGTTAAAAAAGATAAAATTGAAAATACAATAATACAAACCTCTGCAACTTCAAAACCTGCGGAACCTATTAAACCCTCTAAAACCGTAAAAGTAACCGAAAAATCAAGCGATGGAAAAGAAAAAGAGAAAAAGAAACAAATTGTCAGTGAAGTGCATGTAGTAACCGAAGCCGTTAAACCGACTAAAGTTGTTGAATCGAAACCAGGTATTGTCAGGCACGAGACAATAACGATGAACACGTAATAATGAAAAAGCTATAATTAACATAAACATTAAATTGTTTTAGAAACGCTTATATTATCCAGCAAAGTTGAAATTAAAGAAGGAACTCCCGTTAAAGTGAAAAAAAGTTCAAAGCAAGCTTTTGTAAAAGTCGAAGTTAGAGATGAAAACAACAAAATTATCTCCAGCCAAGTGGAAGTTAAATCTGGATCGACTAAAATCGCACCCAGCAAAACAGAGTCGAAAGAAAAAATAAAACCAACTGTAAGCGTGATATCAAGTGTTGTTCAAATAAAAAGTAACGACGACAAAAAAGAAGAAGTCGTGGAAGCAGTTGAAGTAGATAATAATAATATTGATAAACCTGAATATGATTTTCTGCATAGGCAACCGTCCGAAGTCGTTGACGAAACGTATAAGGTTGTATAAATGAATTTATATATAAATTTTATTTAAAAATTTTTTCCAAAGAAACGCAATCATCATTATTTACGTTTTTTACTTTTTAGGTGATTGACTTAAAGCCAAATAATAAACACGGTTCAAAATCTAAGTCAAGAAATCACGATCATTCACATAAAGAATCTAAAAAAGATAGACACTCAACTGGATTGGTTACGAAATTTGGTGGTACAATTGTTAAAGAAGGAGTTACTACGGTGCACGAAACTCAAGTACTCGGTACTTATATTTCTGGAAAATATGCTCAGGTGATTAAACAATTTAAAAATGAATATAAAAAAAAAATTGTTTACATATATGAAAACTACGTTTTTTTTTTTTTTCAGGTACTTCAAAGTACTTCTAGAATTGTTGGCAAACCTAAAATAGCACCGACTCAGACAACAAAAATTTTAAAAACAGCTGCCCCGAATTTATCGAAAAATAAAGTACACTTGGAACCAACTCCAGCAGGATCTTTACACGAAGAAACTGCTTTGCCTTTGGAAGCATTATTCCACGGAGACAAAAGTAATAATTTAATTCGTCCATCTCGAAGACCAGGTACTTTTAATTTAACCAATGAAATAAAAAACCTTAAAGGCTATAAATTGTTTTAAAATAACCAAAAATTTTTTTTTAGGTCCAGCTGTCGGAGCTCCTGTTAACAAATCCGATTTTAAAAATAAATTTCGATCCCGATCTTCAGCCAAAGAACAAGATTTAAATGAAGATTACGATAGAGAAGAACAAGAAAGTCAAAATTTTCATAATCATAAAAAGTCACGCAGCAGATCGTCATCATCATCATCATCATCGCCATCATCAACTGTCAAATCAACTGCCAGGTATTTTTCATTTAATATTATAATTTTAATATGGAGACAAAAATGAGATATTTACCAATAGTACCAATTTCAGGTTTAACGGAAATAACCGTTTTGCAAAAAGTAACCCAGATTTACAGGTGACAACTGTTTCTGTCTATAGTGAAGAAGCTACCGTATCTCCAAATGGTAGAAAATATCAAAATACTAATAGGAGATCAGGTTCGGCTTATCGTAAGAATAAAGAATATGGTGCACACGAAAAAGAGAAAGAAAAAGAGAGAGAAAAAGAAAAAGAAAAAGAAAGAGAAAAAGATGATAACTTTTCCAGAAGAAGTTTTAAACCCAAAGTTCAGGTATACTTTCTTATTACTTCAAAACCGGGAAATTTTCGATAATCGGGATACTTATTTTGACGTAAAATTTCTAGAGTTCACCCGTGGACAATAATTCAGGAACTAGTTTGTATAAATTTAAACTTCAAAGGCCATCAGGTAGGTGGTCGTACAAAACTACTCCCAAGCCTAGAGTAACGATTCGGAAGCAGGATACGGATCAAAATGAAATTTCAAATCCTTTGACCACTCCCCAACCTCAATATTTAATACAAGAAAATGAGGAAATTGTTGCGAATAGAAGGGAAGACCATGAGGATTATAATGACGCATATAAAACCGTTAAACCGGAAGTTTCCGTAACCGCATCCACATTAAAAGTTCAAATATCTACGCCGGCTGATTTTAGCGATGTCTATTATGAAATCGCCACAATAAAATCCCCTTATACCTTTCAGGTATCTATTATTATTATTATTATTTTGGTTTGGCTAATTTTTAAATAAGCTGATTTATAATTAATGTTAATTAAATTTTAGGTTGGAACTGTTAAAAACACTCGTTTCATAACTGTGACGTCTACTTTGGAAAAAACTTTACAGCCAGTTGAATCAACACTTCCGGTTTTGCCAAATAAAATAACCGAACCATTGACTGAAAATATTTTAGCCACAACTCCGGTAGGAAAACAAAAACCTGACCGTATCGATTATTTAAAAAAAAAAAATTGAATATTCTTAATCTTATAAAATTGTTTTTAGGCTTTTGATAAAGATAATAATCTCGATTCGAGCATCGCAACACTCCCAGCCATTGCTCTTGGTTCGGATGCTGAAACGCCTCCATTGGAAACCATAACTGAAGCTTTCAGTACCACTCAAATGTTATTAAAAACTCATATACTACCTGTTATCAGGGGAGGAAATGAAACGACTACCTACACTTTGGTGCAATCATATCACGTAACTCGGCTAGTCACTGCAACTAAAACGTTACCTCCAATGGAAGTTTATCAGTTCGTACCTAGTAAGACATTAAACGAATTTAACACCAGGTTAGAAGAAGCTGGTTCGGAGCTTCACTTAGAACTTGATTTTGGTGACAACGATAATGAAGACGATGATGAACATCCTTCAGGTAAATCATATTAAAACAATACTCAACTTCTTACGAATAATGCATGTACACGTAATCATCTTTTCTCTTTTTAGCTATTCGAGCTTTCCCTCCAGATCTTGACCTAGCAAATATCGGTAACGATTTCGATATATCATCGGTGGACAACAGCAAAATTTCCGAAGCTTTACGTCAAGCAAAACTTATAAAAGCAAATCAAAAAATGACAACGACAGAAAAACCACAAACGACGACGCCGGGTCTTTCTCCGGAACAACTTCAACAGTTGGCATTATTGCGTTTCTTAAATCCGGCAGCAAACATTCCTCAATTTATAACCTCATCCAAACCCGTCGTAAAATTAGAAACGGTTTACGAATCTCACTTGATACCATTATTTAACGGTGTGAGTACCAGTTACAGCACGATATCTCGTCCTATTGCAACCGTCAGCAAAACGGAATACGAAGTAGTGACGAGTACTATAGGAAATCCATTACCTCAAGTACCAGTTAATCCATTAAATCCCTTCCAATCGGTTAATCCTCTATTTCCACCCCCTCCACAATTTTCAGTTACATCAACCCCTATTTATACGAGCACGATGGTAACTGCTACCGAAAGCAAAGTCCTCAAGTTAACTTTTGGTGCAAAAACGGCATATACGACTCTTTATTCAACGAGGGTTGTTCCAACAGTATTAACAACATATTTAACGACAAACGTTCCTGTGGTACCAACAGCTTTTCCTGCCTTTTTCCCATCACCATTTGGTGGATTTCCCGGTTACGTAGGATAATTTTACTTTTAAAACAGAGTTATGAGAAAGAAAAACTTTAAAAGACTTTTTTTCAAAACGGTTGGAACCGTTATTGAAGTCTAATTTGTTGTTTTTATTATTTAAACAATTTTTGGAAAATTTTTTTTTCCCTTCCTCCAATCATTTTAAAATCATCTTTTTTTTTTCTTTTTTTTTTTTTAAACAATTAAAAGATGATATTGACTTTTATATATAAATAGAAGAAAGAAAAAAAAAAAAAGACCAAATGGTTACATATATAAATAAATTTAGCTTTATTTATTATAAATAATTAACGCGCTGTAAATTTAAATTAATTGTAAAACGATAATGATAATGATAGAATTAGTCATGCACATATACCTAATATACCTATACATAATATTATTATTATTATTTCAATTTCATAAAAAAAAAATAAGTAATGACGTAACGTCAATTTATAAATTTCAATATTGTTGTTATTCCGTCCGTTAATTAACGGTTTTTTTTTTGTAATTTAACGCTTCAAGCCAAATTATTATTATTATTATTATTATTACAATTTAAATCATTGTGCTCAAATAATACAATAAAAAATTAGAAAAAGTTACCAAATAGTTCATTTGGATAATAAATAAAAAAAAAATTAATTTGTTAATGAGGATGGAAATTCAAATTTGGATTATTTTCAATTTTTTTTTTTTTTTATTTAATTGAGAATATTCTGCGTTTGTTGGATTGTTGTTGTTGGTGGTTGTCGAAAGAAAATGTGTTTGTATTGTAAAAAGTATTTTTTTTGTTTTAAGCATGATTGAATAATTTTAAGAGTTTTTGCGAATTTAAAAAAAAAAAAAATTTAAAATTCGCATTTATTTTATATATGTATTTAGTTTTTGTTTTCCCCCCCCCTTTCCCTCTCCCCTCTCCCATCCCCCTCCCTCTCCCCCCGTGTAAAAAGTTTTATGTAAATGTGTTTTATTGTAATTAAATATTTCAATTTTTTTTTTTTAAATAAATAATTGTTAATCATTTTTTTATTATTGTTCAATTTAAATATCGTATTGTTGAATTGATCCATTATTATCAATGAGGGCCTTTATTTGGTCATCATCCACCACCTCCACTGGACCCCCAGAACGGAAATTCGGGGTACCTTCCGTTCCATTAAGGTTTCATCCCCTTACACGACCCACACCTTTTATGGGCTTGGGACGCATTAACATCCCTTCGAAAATAAAAGGGGAAAATGTGGAGGAAATTCCCGCTTAGGGTTGTTCCCCCCATGTTTAAGTGTCTTTTCCTCGGGCACTATTTAAGAATTCAATGAAATTTTGGTACAGAAAGTTCCAGAAGGAACCGTATAATAAGATATCAAAAGTTTCTGTCTGTACAAAGGTGTAAACATACTCAAAAACATGTTTAAACAATCCGTTGGTGGAAAATCCGCAATTACTTAGTTGCCAACCCGATACTTATGAAAAAAAAGGCTGGGAATTATTATTGTCGTTTAATTAATTAATTTTTTTTTTTTTTTGAAAGGAAATTATTAATATTTAAATAATAAATAACTTTTTTATTTTTTATTTTTAATAATATTAATTATATTCAATTAAATAAATGAATACATATTACGATTGGTCGCCATAATTAAAATTTTTTTCTTTTAAATTTTTCCTTTTTCTTCTTTTTAATTTCTCCATTTTTTTCCGTCGTTTCTAAATGTCTTTTCTTTTCTCCGCTGTAATAACAACAAGATTTTATTTTAATTTTAAATTTTCTTTAATAAAAAAAACAAAAAATAATGATGAATAATTATACCTTTTGACTGATACTATTGATTTATTATTCGACGATAATGCTTTACTCCATTCTTCTTCCGAACCTTTTATTGCGTATTGTGTTAAATTTTCATTTTTTAATTTTTCCAATTCTTGTTTTTGTTCTTCTTTAAGTTTCTAAAACATTTTTTTGCGAATTATCGGGTTAGTTAAACGAATTTTTTCATGTATAATAAAAATCATTCAAAGGGTACTCAAAATATCAAATATGTTAATAATTATATTTATTATATTTATCTTTTTTCGTTACAAAATGTATTCGACGTGAATAATTACTACAAAATCTTCTTTTTTGGGGGGAGAGGGGGGTAAAGAATTAGATAAATATTATACTTATTAACACGACAAAGTTGGCAATACCTTGGCTGCTTTTTCCAAATCCTCTTCGACCGTTTCCAAAGTTGGCATCATGGTAACAACTTGTTTTTGTTTTTTAATCTCTATGCTTCCTTCTAATATCGAATTTAAAAATTCTACCGATTTTCGAATTATTTTATTAAATATTCCTAATATTTGTGAAGAATTTAAATTTAATTCCGCGGCTATTTCGTCGACGGTTTTCCGTTGAAGTCCGACACCCAATAAAATCGTCTGCAATAAAAAATAAACCGTTATAAGAAAAATCCACGTGTAACTCTTTCGAATGTGTGTGGGTGTGCGTGTGCGCGTACCGATTGCACGGCGGATAAACTCGTATCCTTCATCAAATTTAAAAAATAAAATTTTCCTAATGTCGGTACCAAATCCATAATCAAATGATAATCCACGAGATTATTCGAATACATTTCAAGCCTTTTTATATCGTAGCTCGTCATTTCGAAATCTAATTCATCTTTCGTTAATTCTAAAGGTAACAAACAACAAAAAGGATTTTTATTATTATTATTATTTTTTTTTTTTATCACAAAGAAATATTTGACAGTTTTTCACATTTGTACCCTTTGTTGAATAATCCGAATCCAATGATTTTTTCCGATGTAAAACGCTTAATCCGAGTGCGGATGGAAAAGTTCTAAATGAAGAACTCAACAAAGAAATAAATCTTCTTTTGAAATCTTTCGAAAAGTGTATGAGCCAATCTTTTTCATTATCCTCATCTTTTTTTATAGATTTTAAAAGAATGCAAGAATTTTCCCCCGTTAAATCATTCTTCGTTTGCCTTATATAAACAGGCATGAAATCAGCTTTTTTCCAAAATTTCAACAGTTCTTGAGTTAAACCAAATGATACTCCTATGTAATCCAATTGTTCTGCAGGTCTTTCGCTAAGCTTCATGAGCAAAGGAGGTAGAGACGAACGAGGAACTAAAAAAATTTTCTTTTTTTCAGGGTTTTTTATCGGTTAAAAAACAAAAAAAATTAACAGGGACTTTTAAAATTTCTCACCAATTTGTTCTTCTAAAAGTCCCAACGATTCGTCTTGAACGCTTGCAATGTTTTCTTCGACGGGAGCATCGTCCAAATAAGAAATTTTATTCGAATAATAATCCTCGAGTAATGCCAAAGCTCTCGAACCGTATCCCATACCCTAAAATATAATAAATGAAAGGACGATTCATATTTTGAAAAGGTTGTCGGTATTTTATTTAAATGTATATAATTAACCTGATAATCGGGATGTGTTGCTATCCTGACGATTCGGGCACCCGAAAGCATTGGAAAATTTTCATCTTGAAATTGTTGAGCAATTGTCCAGGGTATTAAATCTCCGGCTGCTTTTTTTCCTCTCGTCAACGCATTCGACACCGAACGTTGAGGTATGCTTCCTTCTAAGCAAACCTTTAATTAATTATGAAAATAATAAATTGTCACTGCGATTTGCATAAATCAAATAACTCTAGAAACTTGAATTTTTTTTTATCCACACCTGAATAATAACGATAATTTCCGGAAGGGAAGTTGTATTGCCGTTAATCGGTCCTAATAAACAAAAAAGATGATGAGCGGGAGCATCTGACATCATTTGAAGATCGTTTGGTGAATTTTTATAATGCGATGCCACGCACAAAGCCACTAATCTTTGTAAAAATGCTTCGGAAGCTGTGTGATAGCAAAACAGCGTGTCTCTGAAAAATTAACATAATCGCAAGATATTTAAAAACTTAAAAGTCTTCGTCAATATGTCTTTAGGAAATAGGATTTATTTCATTTACCTATTTATGTAATACAAATCGCAATTTTCAGGAGTTGGATACCCGCTAAGTATCGGTTGAATAGACGTGGCGTCCAAACAAAGTAAATCCGATAACCATTTTTCAATTACGTCACCAGGTCGATAACGAATGGATTCGTTTAACGTTATTTCATGGAGGATTCGTCCGGAAGCAGAATTTTTCGATGTGGCAGATTGAGTGCTGTTTTTTGCGGTAACTCCGGGAGGAGCAGCTTGATTTCTAAGCTGTTGAAGCAATTTTAGAGACAATGATCTACCAGTCCCTTCGTAACTATGAAATAAATTTTCGATATGAATATTTTTCCGACAGAACATAAATGACTGTTTAATGTATGGAAACATGAAGAAATTTACCCATTAATAGTGGATGACAGAAAAACAAGGTATGAGCCCAACATTGATTTGATTAATGTTAACGGTATGGCAGCTGCTTCATCAATGACGAGTAATTCTGCATGACTTAATTTGTGACCATCGCAAGGATGAATATATTGAATAGTTTGCCTATGAGTTCTAAATACATTCACTCTAACAATTGCTTTATTAAAATCAGGATTCGTTGACTGAATTAAATCATAATCTAAATGTTCTTGATAATTTAATGCATCAAATCCTATTAAGAAATAAAAAAAAAATTTGTACATCAGATGAAATAGTAAAACAATAAATTATTATTATTAGTTTTCAATATAAACCTTACCGATAAATACAAACTCAAAAAATGTTTTTAAATTTTCCGGAGAAGGACTTGATACAAAAATGTTAGAATAATCGAATGCTATAGCAGCAGCGACAGCAAGTCCCAGAGCAGCAGATTTTCCTCTGCCCCTAGAAGCTGTCAATGAAACTGTAGACCTTAAAGTTTTTTCCGAAATTGCTTCAATAAATTTTAATAATGCTTTACCCTAAAAAATAATATACTACTATATGACAAATAATAAAATGAATGAATACAGGTAATTTAAAGCTTATTTTCAAATATTAACACTTACCTGATCAAGGGTTTTACAACAATTCAACAAAGCACTCACTGGCTGAGTTTCACTCAAACTCGCTTTTAAATCTATTAAATTTTGATCATTTTCAGCGACATCTCCTTTGCTTACAGCACTGATATTTAATGTCTGAGAAGATATAGGTAAAACTGTCAATTGATCATCAACTACTAAACACCTGCTACAATTTCCTAGAGATAACAAAAACCTGCAAACAATAAAATAATATTGATAATTTTCTAATTTTAATACATGTCTTTTACCTTCAAATTTTAACTTTACCTTTCATTAAATCTACAAACTACATCAGTATGAACTTCAGTTCTATATCTTTCATGAATATCCATGGACATTGTGTAAAGTTGTTTTAACGAAGTTAAGGAACGTAGAAGAATTACAATAATACCTCCACCTTCAACTGTTTCAATCGTTCTAGCTAAAAGATTGGGTGTTAATGCTTCAAAATCCTATGTCAAAAATCATATTAAAAGCATGTATAATTGATAGATATTATTAACGATAATTTTGCTATAAGTAAAATTATATTACTTGTAAAATGCACATTCCATATGTTTGTCCCAAAATTTTATGAGTTTCTGAATAATAACAATATCGTATGGTTGTTGATGCTACAAATAACTCAAAAGGATCATCTTCATTAACGTTTAGTTTTCCAGACTTAATCTTTTGCTGCAATGCTTTCATTCTCTTTTTCCTATGACTACTAAAACCCAATTCTTTCTTATAGCACCATAAAACAGAAGGACGAGTTTTTACAGTTGACTTGGAGAGCATATGATGTAAGATAACTACCTGATTTAATTTAAAAAAAGAAACTTTTATTAAATTATTTGTAAAAAATGTTTTATCTCAACTAAGTTACTGGCAATACTTGATCTCTTCCTTTGTCACCAACAACGACAAACATAGTTCTGTGCCCTTCCGTGACTCCATTTTCTATAATAGTTCTGATACGATTATCTATTTTTCGTCTAACCATTTTTTATTTTTTTATATTCAGCGGTAATAATTATTAAATACTCGCTGAATTTCGTAAACGTGCTATTATAAACATAAATAAGGTTGGTAACAATTTTGAAACCTAGTGCTGAAACTAAGTTTTTTTCTTGTGTTGGTAGTATTATGTGTCTTGTCACCAATTAAGTTTTAATCTTATTTATTTATTTATTTACTTTTTTTAAGGAAGAAACAAGTCAGTTGGTTTTAGGATGATTTCTCTTTTATATATTGTTAAAAAAAATTGTTTTGCAGTCATAAAGTAAAGCCATTACTTTTTAGAATCCTGTAGTATATAAAAAAATTATTACTTGTCGCATATGGAGAATTTTGTAACGGATAAAAGTAATGAAAAGCAACAGATAAGGGTGTTCACTTTAAATTGTTGGTAATAAAAGAAATCATTTAAGGATTTTCAGTTTTATTTGTATCATTCATTACTTAAGTTATTGAAGTATAATTTATCATATGTACTTATGTTTATTAGAATTATAAAAAACAATTAATTTGAAAATCAATTACAATTTACTTTTTGATAAAGTTATTTACAAAAAATAAAAATATAATATAGCATTCTAAATGTGTATTTTAATTTTTAAGGCATTTTATCTTTAAATCAAATTAACATATAGTAAAATTATTTTTCAGGGGACTTCCATGTTTTTCAAAAAATAAAAAATGTCGTATCACAGCTATTGCAGAGTATTTGTCATCAAGTGATTTAGATATAGTATGCTTACAAGAAATCTGGTCTAAAAAAGATTATTTATACATCAGTAAAAAGTGTTTTCTACAACTTCCTTATTCACATTACTTTAATAGGTGATTTTTATTATTATAATTTTTAGTTATACCTTTCTAAAATTAACTTTGATTAATTGATTGAAATTTTTTTTTTTTTATAGCTTCATCATTGGCTCTGGTTTATGCATTTTTTCTAAACATCCAATATCTGATGTTTACTTTCATCAATGGCCAATCAATGGATATGCTCATAAAATTCATCAAGGGGACTGGCTGGCTGGTAAAGGGGTTGCTTTTGCAAGAATTAAAATAAAAGATTTGGTTGTTAATGTTTATAATGCTCATGTAAGTGTAATAAATTTTCATTTAAATCATTATTTTAAGTTTATATACATCATTTACTAATCTGATATGATTTCACTAATTCAATTCTTAATCATCAATCAATGTAAATTTTGTAAACCTCATGGTTTAAATGCTTATTTACCAATTAGATTAATTATTAGTTTATTTTTCCATTTTGAATACATTTTATTATGAAATTTTATTTCAAAATTTTTTTTTCTCCCAAATTTCAGCTTCATGCAGAATATAACATTCATGGCACTGAATATTTAAGTCACAGAGTTTTACAAGCATTTGATACTTCTCAGTTTATCAGATTGACCATTGAAGATTGTGATTTGGCTGTATTGGCCGGAGATCTGAATACAGAGCCTGATGATTTAGCAATAAAAATTTTAAATCAAAATGCTCAATTAACAGATTGCTATTTTGTTGCTCAAAAGGTTGAGTATTCTAATGTAACATAACTTTTACTAAAACTAATTTACTATGAAGAATTATCGATTTCAAATTTTATTGTTTTTATTAGAAGACTCTAACTTTTTTTGGGACCAATGAAAGTACTAGAAATAGCTATGCTCCAAAATCAGAAGTTAAACGTTTACCACAAGGAAAAAGAATTGATTACATTTTGTACAGGAATTCTCGGAAAATAAATGTAAGAAATATATGTGGCCCGAAAAATTTAGTAAAACTGTGTACCATTTTAATTAATTTGATTTTTATGTTGTAAACTTAAAGGTTGAAGTCCAAAATTACCAATTTCCATTACCAGAAAAAGTTCCTGGTTGCACTCATAGTTATTCCGATCATGAAGGAGTTGAGGTTTTATTACAGTATGGGTTTGATTCTGCACTTAAAGGTAAATTATAGAGAATTCGAAAAAAAAAATTTTGTTTTTTATTTAAATTATTTAAAATTACTTGTTTTTTATTATTTTTCACAGGTAGAGGGCCTGAGGGTAATTCTTATGAACTTCAATTAACATTAGAAACTGCAATTGATGTATGTAATGATGCATTGCATAAACTTCGAGTTGCTCAGAAAACATATTTAACACTATCAATATTATTTGGGGTTTTAATTATTGTATCATGGTTTGCTGAATTATTTTTTTACATTCCATTAGATATAGGAGGTTACCAAGTGGCTTCCACTGTTTGTTTTAATATTATTAAAGATTTATTAACAATAGCCTTTATTTTTTTTATAATAATGGGTACTCTTTGGAACAAAAGTGAAAAATCTGCAATTTTAACAGGAAAATTTTCAATGATGACAATATTAAAACGATTAAAAAGCCAATGATTTAATGAAACTTAAAACAAATTTAAAAAATTTTTTTTATAGAAAAGCAATAAATATTATATTTTATATAAAACTTACACGTTGGGATATAGTATAATTTTTTTTTTTTTTTTTTTTTTTGTTAAATAAATGAAATATATATAAATTCACAAAAATTAAGGTTTAACAATAATATTATACACTGTATGGGCTTTAAAAAAAAAAAAAATTAGTTTATATAAAAAAAAATATATATATATTTTATCGTTATTGTTATAAATTTTGTAATCATTTTTTAATCATATTAAAACTTATATTTTAATATTATTAAAAGAATTATTTTTTTACTTTTCCCTCCTTTTTATTACAATAAGAAATATCAAATTTTTCAAATGCGCATGTGTTTCCGGAAAAGTACGAAGTTGTCCGAAGTTATTACTTAAGTGCATAAGTCGTATTGCCCTGGAAGAAGTTAAAAATTGTTTGTTCCAGGTTTATTAAAATTAATAAGAATATGCTTTGTTTTGATAAAAATTTAATTTCAAGGTGTTACCGCTTTAAACTATTTAAAAATGTTTTTATTTCGAATTGTATATTTTAATGATACTTAAAAAGTAACACTTTAACTCTTATTTTCTAATTTAATGTCCGAAGAAAATGTAATCGATATTCTCAAAAAGTGCGGTTTGCTGTGGTGATGTTTATTAACTTTCTTCGATTAGAAAAAAAAAAGAAATTTTTTTTTTTTTTTTCGGCATTTATTGTTTTCTACTTATAATGTCATTTGCTTAAAACTTATAAAAATGATTAAAAGTTCTTCTCATGTTTAAAATTTATATAATAAATGAACAAAATGTGGATTTTTATTGTGCTTCGTAGAATGACTTATTTATCTATTTTTAAACAATTTGACTTTTAATAGTAAATGTCATTTATAAATTTGTATCTTTTAAGTAAGTGTCAATTGATTTTTTTATTTTTTCAGTTTTTTTTTATACTTTGGCAAAAATAACTTAAAAAATATATTTCATTTTTCAAATTTTTTATTGTCCTTCCTTATAACATGCTGTAAAGTTTTGAAATAAAGTTACTTATATATGTTGTGATAACATAGTTTCCATTTATAAATTACAGGTTTATGATTTCTAGTGATATAAAATGGCAGTAAATACAAATCACTGTCTTCTTTTGGCTGTTGTATGTATTGTTTGTTATTACAATAGCCTTCAATGCGGGTTTGTCTTCGATGACATTAGTGCAATTAAGGACAATCGAGATTTGAGACCACACACTCCTATTAAAAATATATTTTTTAATGATTTTTGGGGCACTCCAATGGAAAAGGTAAGATTTGTTTATTTGTTGAAAATTCATGGCTTATTATTGTATTACTCCTTTTTCAAACAAATTTTTATTGCATTTATTCTATACTTTTAGGAACAAAGTCACAAGTCATATAGGCCTTTATGCGTACTTACTTTTCGTTGGAATTATTTTATTCATCAATTAGAGCCCTTTGGATACCACTTAGTAAACCTCATTTTACATTTAATTGTGTGTATTTTGTATTATAATATGTGTTCAATGTTCATGTCTAATATGGGAAGCTTTGTTTCATCAATGTTATTCGCAGTTCATCCCATTCATACGGAGGCAGTAAGAAAAATTTGTTTTCACATTGAGATTAAAATTTTTTTCATTGACATTTAAACTTACATGTATTTTTTTAACCAACTTTTCAGGTTACTGGTGTAGTAGGTAGAGCTGAAACATTATCCTCAGTATTTTTTCTTTCTTCTTTTATCTTTTACACGAGAGCAACAAAGCAGGGTCTCCACGTTGGTTGGAAGTCTCTTATTCTGTCAATGTGTTGTATGGCAACTGCTATGTTTTGCAAAGAACAAGGCATTACTATAGCTGGTGTTTGCTTTGTTTATGAAGTATTTGTGGCTCAAAAGGTAAATTTTCTCCCATGCTAAAAAAAAAAAAAAATAAATAAATAAGATTTTAGTTGTTAATGTAAATAATTAGAAAATTTAAACATATGTTTCGAGTAACATAAAAATTTTTTTCTTGTTTCGATAAAAAAAAAAAAAAAAAGTAATATTTAAAATGTCTTTTAGATAAGACTGACGTTTATTCAAAATGTAGCCAAAAATGTTTGGAATAAACCTGGTCACACAAATGTTTGGTCATCATCAGGGAGTAAAAGATTATGTGTATTATTAGCCACTACCATATGCCTTCTATTGACGCGCTTACAAATTATGGGATCTCGGCTTCCTGTATTTACTAGGTACGGTTCACATTGTACTCGAACGACATAACGTACCTTGATTCACATCAGTAAAACTTTTTAAATTTTTTTTAATTGAAATAATTATAGGTTTGACAATCCTGCATCAGTTTCGCCGACTCCAGTTCGTCAGTTAACATACAATTACCTTGTTTCACTAAATTTATGGCTTTTATTGTTTCCGTGCGATCTTTGTTGCGATTGGACCATGGGAACGGTGCCTCTTGTACAGTCATTTTTAGATCCACGTAATATAGCAACAATTTTTTCTTATTTAGTTTTGGGTATGCTAATTATTATAGCTCTATTGAGTGACGGCAAAGAGCGTTCAATTTTAATTATAATGGTAAAATATAATTTTCCAAATATTTTTATTTTCTTTTATTT
>NW_002987088.1:22033-27739 GCF_000006295.1 Pediculus humanus corporis
ATTGTTATTTCAGAGCTTGACTTTTTTAGCGCTTCCTTTCTTGCCTGCATCTAATTTATTTTTTCCTGTTGGATTTGTGATTGCTGAAAGAGTATTATATATACCATCGATGGGATTTTGTATGATGGTCGGTTACGGATGGTCTCTGATAGAAAAGAAAAAGTAAACTTTGGCTATTTTATGCTAAAATCACTAAAAATTTTTTAAACATGCACCGTAATGATCCATTTTCATTTGATTTCAGGTCTAAAAAAATCGCTTGGATCGGTGTTTCTTTGCTTCTTTTATTTCACAGTTTTAAAACTTTAACAAGAAATTGGGATTGGGAATCGGAATACTCCATTTTTATGGCCGGTTTAAAAGTTAATCAAAAAAATGCAAAATTGTTCAACAATGTCGGTCATGCTTTGGAAAGTCAAGGACGGTTTAAAGAAGCTCTAGTTTATTTCAAGAAAGCCGTTAGGTAATTAACAACCTTTAAGTTGTGTTTATTTAATGACATGCATTAATATATTTAAAATGGTAAGAGTAAAAAATTTTTGTATTTTCCAGTGTTCAAGAGGACGACATTGGAGCTCACATAAATGTCGGTCGAACGTTCAATCAATTAAAAATGTTTAAAGAAGCAGAAGAAGCTTATTTAAAAGCAAAATCTCTTTTACCCAAAGCAAAACCCGGTGAATCTTATCAAACGCGAATCGCTCCAAATCATTTAAACGTATTTTTAAATTTGGCAAATTTAATAGCAAAAAATGTAACTCGGTTGGAGGAAGCGGATTTATTATATCGACAAGCCATAAGTATGAGAGCAGACTACACTCAGGCATACATCAATCGAGGAGACATCCTTTTAAAATTAAATAGAACTAAAGAAGCGCAAGAAGTTTATGAGAGAGCACTTTTTTATGATAACAATAATCCAGACATATACTATAATGTAATAAAAATCTCTTTAAAAAATCATGAGTAAAACCTTAAGAAGTGGAAGAATATTCTAAAAAAGGTTAATTTTGTTTTTTAGTTGGGAGTAGTTTTTCTAGAACAAGGTAAGGCATCGCAAGCCTTGGCTTATTTAGATAAAGCTTTAGAATTTGATCCAGATCACGAACAAGCTCTCTTGAACTCTGCAATACTTCTTCAAGAACTCGGAAGGGTGGAATTGCGAAAAATCGCACGAGACAGACTTTTAAAACTTTTAAACAAGGTACCCACCTACCTACCTACCTACCTACGTACCTATCTTTGTAAAGTTGCTTTTTCTCTCTAAAAAATGTTTAAAATTGTTACAGGATGCGACAAACGAGAGAGTGTATTTTAATTTAGGAATGTTGGCAATGGATGACCACGACGTATCCGGTGCCGAACATTGGTTTAGATTAGCTGTTCAGTTAAAAGACGATTTTCGCTCTGCTTTATTTAATCTTGCTCTTCTTTTGGCGGATGATCACCGTCCTCTTGAAGCTGCGCCTTTTCTAAATCAATTAGTCAGATATCATCCGGATCATGTCAAAGGATTAATCCTTCTCGGCGATATTTATATAAATAACATAAAAGATTTAGACGCCGCTGAAAGCGTACGTATGGATGTACACCTCCTGAGTATTTAACAAGTAAAGAGATTAAAATTTTTTTTCCCCGTTTCAGTGTTATCGGAAAATTCTTAAATTGGAGCCTGAAAACGTTCAAGGACTTCACAATTTGTGCGTTGTTTTTGTCGAAAGAGGAAATCTTCAAAAAGCAGAAGGTTGCCTTAAACAGGCTCTAAAACTCGCACCGAACGAAGAATACATTTCTCGTCATTTGAAAATCGTTCAACAGCGTTTAATCAAACAAAATTATTCGTATACCTCTCCTCCATCTTCCGACTCTGAATTTTTCGACAAAAATATCGATTCCGAACATGAGAAAAGGAAATACACGATGAAAGGGAATCAAAGTAAAGATGGAGACGGTCTAAGTGACGGTTCAGAAAAGAAAGGGGTTAAAAAACATGTTCCTGACTTTGAAAAGACTGATAATGATGATGATGATAATGTGGTGTTTTATGAAAACAATAAAGTAAAAAATAAAGCCAACCCCACGTTGTTGGCTAATAATAATAATAATAATAATAATAATAATAAATTAAAAAAATCATATTTCGAAGAAGATAGTTATCCTCGTAAAGAAGCTGTGATCGAAGCAACTGTACCATCAAATATTGTCAAATCTAAAAAGAAAAGAAGTATTTTATCACACGATTTGGATGAAGTTTCACTCTCATAGCGCTTGAAATTATTATTATTATTATTATTATTAATATTATTGTTAATGGCAAATTATTTTTAATTTATTTATTATTATTATTATTATTTTTTTAAATAAAATGCTTTTTATTTCATTAATTTGATTTTTAAGTAAAAAAATTTAAATAGAACCATTAAAGTAAAACGAAAGAGAGAGAGAGAGAGAGAGAGAGAGAGAGAACGCTTTTTGCATAATAATATATTTAATAATATAATTTGAGTGTTAATCGTTTCATTTTTTTTTTTTTTTTTTTTTTTTTCTTTTTACGGTGTTTTATTCGAATAAAAAATATTTATTGCAACAGTATTTAGATGCCTAAACTAGGGTATTTTGGCCTTAGAATAATTTTAAAAAATTTGTAAAACATCTTTTGTTATATGTTGTATGTAATCTGTTAAAAAAAAAAGTATATGTGAAAGAAAAAAACTCTAAAATCACATTCCACTTTTAATTTTAAAAAAAAAAAAAAAAAACCATAAATATATATAAATAAATAAATATATATATATATTATTTTTTTAATTAATTGTTGTTTACTGTTATAAATAATAATTTTAAAAAAACAAAATGGGAAAAAAAAAAAAAAATTTCATTTAACACAAAATTTTATGTTGTGGAAGGAAAATTTTTTGTAATAATAAATAATACTCGAACTGGAAAATAATTAATTAATTAATTAGTTAATATATATAATTTCTTATGTTGTATTATTTATTTAAAAAAAAAACATTTTAAATAGATTTTTTTATTCTAAAAAAAAAAAGTTTTTTTTTTGGATACACATACAGGCACTGTTAAGGGTTTAATCCACTCCTAATCCATCATTAAATTGAAAAAAAAAAAAAAAACATTTAGAAAATCATTCTAGATCAAAATAGACTAATAATAATAATAATAATAATTAAAAGTAAAAAAGTCTTAAATATTTAAAAAAAAAGTCACAATCAATAAGATCCTTTATCAACTTCATTAATGGCTTTTATAAGAACCGTTGCAAAAACAGTTTTTAATACCTGAAATTAATAATAATAATTATTATTTATTAATAATAATAGGTACACACACACACTAAGGTACCTTATAATGTATCAGTATATTAATTTGAATTTAAAAAAAAATTTTTACAATTTGGAAAAAAGGAAAAACTAAATAAAAAATTTCAATTGTTTTTTGTTTACTTTTTTTTTTTTTTTTGGAAAAATTTACATTTGAATATGCCAAAAAATGAAATTGAAGGAGAACAAACTGTAAGTAAAATTATCTGGATAAAAAAAAAAAAAAAAATGATGGATTATGTTACTTTAATAATAATAATTATTTTTTATAAAAAAAGGTTCAAAGCACAACAGATCAATTTCAATTTGTCACAGATGAAGTTAATGTTGTCGTACGTGAATGCATTGAATCCATACTCGGTAATGAAAAATGGAACGATGAAAAACAAGAACAATGGAATAATAGGATAATGGAAAGCATTATGGAAAAAATGAGTCAATTTAAAAAACCGTATAAATATATTGTACAATGTACGACCGTACAAAGAACGGGTTGTTGTATTGATGTTGCTAATTCTTGTTATTGGGACCTAGAAACGGACGGAAGTGTAACCGTCAGGTGGGAAAGTCCGGATATATATGCAATAGTATCCGTTTTTGGCATATTCGTTTAGGGTTTTTCCAAACCAAACCAAACAACTAGTAGTAGTAGGTCAACTAACATTATTTTGTATGTATTTCCCCTCAAAATAATATTTTTAATGATAATTATAATTAACCATTTGATTGTTGATGATGTTTAATTATCTAAGGCATGTTTACAAAAGGTTCAGACATTTTTTAAATAAGGTTTTTGTATGAACTGGTACAGTACAGTTGAATAAAAAGAAAATTTAATGTTACTCACATCAAATAAACATAAAAACATTGATACGCCAGCTAGCCAAGCAGCTTTTTCTTCTAAAAACCATGTCAATTCATCAACGCATCCATGAAAATATGTATGTCCTGTAACTGAATCTCTACATTCTGGTGGTAAAGGTTTTTTAAATTCTAAATAATCATTAGCACCATTGGCTCCACAACATCCAATCTGAAAATATTAATTACCACAAGTTCAAAAACTTCATGTTGATGATTAACTACCATCATTGAGAGGCACCAGTAAATCTTTTGCCAACTAATGATAATAATAATTTTACTTATTTCTTTAACTTTAAGTTAATCATTATCAACCCAACTTGGTAAAACCTTTGAAGCAGAAGAAGAAAGTTTAAACCCATGTGTTGTTTTCCATAATTTTAAATACATCATACACAATAACTTTTCTTACTGGAAAATTTTAATTATCCAAAATAAAACTTACACTTTCTTGTATGAGTCTAAGTGTGTGAGCTCTGGAATCATTTTGTGAATGTGATATAAGTTGAAGCATTGATTCTTTAATAACGGGTTGTATTGCTGAATTATTTGTACTGTAATTTAACAAAAGAGCTGCACCAATTAATCCACATGCATATTTCAACATGTATATTATTGTCATCTAAAGGTAGAAGAATAATAATAATAATATCATTAAATGATGTACCATCGAGGGTAACATACTTTAAAGTACATATATGCTTACAATTCGAAGGCCTTTAACATTTTCATTAGCAATGAAAAGACAAGACAAACAAGATGTAAATATTAACAAACAACTACCAAATAAAATAATATAAATTCCAATGTAAAATTCATAAATTTGTAAATCTTCAACCCATCTGTGAAAAGATTGATCGGATTTTAACCAAATGCAAAGAGCAAAAACGACAACACCTAAAATCTAATAAAAAAAAATTTAAAGTTTCCCTCCTCTTTACAAAATGGCTAACGGTTTGACTAAAACCTCCATTTTGATTTTTTATAATGTAAAAAATATTACTCACCCATGAAAATATACTAAATGAAAGGAGTGTATATCTTAAACAATCAATTTTTCTACTTAATGTACCAAGTGAAAAATTAAAACCAAAATTTTCTTTTCCCAAAGCCATTTTTTTTACCCACACATACAAATTTTGTGTGCTAAAACTTATAATCTGTCGTCTTATTACTGATAAGCCAGGTGGTTTACTCATCATCATTATTTCAAATATTATTATTATTTTTTTAGATTAGATATGATAAGAGAGAGAGAGAGAGAAAAAGTCAACTCCCATAATACACATAAGTTAAACATAAGTTTTAAAATATATATTAATATCTTTTTAAATAAATAAATAAATAATTAAAAATAACCTAAAAAAAAAAAAAGAGACAATTTTCTTCCTTTCCTTTCCATTCCTTTTTAAATTCTTAACTAAAAGTTAAAAATGATGATGATAATGATAATAATAATAACCCTTCCTCCATTTGTTTTTTTAAAATTTAAATTAATTATAAA
>NW_002987088.1:27759-31370 GCF_000006295.1 Pediculus humanus corporis
TAAAAAATATGAGAACCAAAAAAGTTAAAATAAATGAACCTTTTAAATTTCAATATGTGTGTGAGAGAGAGAGAGAAAGAGAGAGAGAGAGAGAGAGAGAAACAGGAAGGAAGAAGAAATTTTTTGTGTCATTTAAAATTTTTTTTTTATTAATAAAAAAAATTCATTCATTCATTCATTCATACATTTTAACGACTTTAATATTAACCGTGAATTAAATAATAAAAACTTTGTGAATAAAATTTTTTTTGATTTAAATAATTTATTAAAATTTTTACAATTAAATAATAATAATAATAATTTTCACACACGATTTTTGATATGGCGACAAGGTTACTCCTGTGGGAAAAAAAAAAAAAAATTTTTCTTCTTTCAACATGATGCGGTTTGCATGAATTTTTTTTTATACAATTTCTCATATACCTTCCTTAAAAAAAAATCATTATTATTATTATTTGCGCTTAAATAAATAAATTAATTAATGAATGACGAACTCTCATTTTTATTATTATTATTATCATTATAATTGAAAAGTAATTTTTCATGGCAGACAGACACATTGACTTCCTACACAAAAATTTTTTTTAGTCATAAAAATCGTTTTAACATTAACAACATCAACTAGTCATCATCATCATCATCATCTTTTGGTGATCATCTTTGAATATTTTTTTGTCTTCTGCTTCTTTCATGTTCAAACTTGCAAAAGAATCAAAATAAAAAAACAAAGAAGAAGAAGAAGATGGAAACACCCAAATATGTTTTCAACATTATTATTATCATTATGAGAACAAATTAACAAAATCGTGTACGTGACGAAGGGATAGGGGAGAGGGGTAGAAAGGGAGGAAGGGGGTTGGAAAAAAAACAAACAAAATTAATTTTGTACAAATATTAATTAATTAAATAATTTTTTTTTAATTATTTATTATATTGAATATCAATCGTACGACACAAAAAAAAAAAAAAAATTTCTATATAAACACAATCCTCCCCTTCTCCTCCTACTCCTCCACATCCACAATTTCACCGTTTTAATTAATTAATTAATTAAATAATTAAAAAAAAATTGTTCTTAATAATTAATTATCTACTATAATTACAAATAATAATATTATTATTATTATTAAACTATTAATAATGTTAGATTTGATTTATTTATTATTATTATTTTTTTTTTTTGTTTTTTTTTTTTTCCTTTGTTATTATTATTATTCTGATACAATTGATTTCTTGTTTCGATCCATTGATTATTTATCAAATTATTATTATTATTATTATTATTATTATTAACCTTTCTCTTCCAAGAGAAAAAGTAAGTATACTTATTGTTTTTCCTTTTTTCCTTTACAATTATTAATTATTAATTAAAAAAAGAAAAAATTTATTTTTACAAACAAAAAAAAAAAAATTGAAACAAGAATATATAAAAAATTAACAGTACATTTTTATTATTAATAATTTTTTATTAATTATTATTATTATTAATTTTTTATTTATTAATTTTTTTTTTTTTACAGTAAATAATATTGAGATCAATTACTAATCACAGGTGAAAAAATTATTTATTTTTCAATTTTTTTTTATTTATTTATTTATATATATATATATAATAAAAAAAAAAATAAATAATAATAATAATAATAAAACAATAATTATGATGATGATAATTTAATAATAATGATAAATAATAATAATAATAAAATAAAAAATGAAGAAGAACAAAAGACGACGACGACAACAACAGAAACCGACAAACGACAAACGACGATTGTGATTATGTCATTTGCTATATATATACAGTTGTTGTTGTTGTTGTTGTTTTATTATTATTATTATTATTAATTAAACTAATTAATTGAAAAATTAAAATAATAAAAACTACAGGAAAATTTTTGGAGTATGTATGTGTGTGTGTGTGTGATGCTGTCGATTTATTTTTAATAATTCTATACACATATTTATTTATATATATATATATAATATAATTTTAGATTTTGTTATTAAAAAATGTGACGTAATCAAATAAATTCAATGCTATATATATATATATATATATATATATTAAATAAGTCCCTAATAATAATAATAATAATAATAAATTTAATTTGATTTAAAGTCCATTTTTTTGTTTTTGTTTGTGTCAATTAATTTATTAAAAATATTTGATTTTATTATTATTATTATTATTATCATCGTTGTTTTTGATTTCGAATTCAAAATAATAGAAATTTCCCCCCTTTTTTTTTTTTTTTTTTTAGAAAAATAAATTTTGTGTTTATGTTTCCCCTCTCCCCGAAAAAAAAAAAAAAAAAAAAAAATGCGTCACATGTTGTAAAATAAAAAGAAAAACCATTTTTTTTGTTTTTTTTTTTTGTTTTTGTTTTCGTTCAGAAAAAAAATTTTAAAACAACCGATAATTATATAATTCATTAATTATAAAACAAACAAACAAACAAAAACAAACAAACAAACTTTGAAAGAGAGAGAGAGAGAGAGAGAGAGAGAGAAAAACATTTTGCGTTATAATTTTAAATTTCCAATTTTTTTTTTTTTTTACAAACAATTAAATAATAATAATAATAATAATAATAATAATAATTTATTTATTTATTAGTAAACGACAAGGTGGGAAAGATAGTAAAAGAATAATAATAATAATAATAATAATAATAATAATAATAATAATAATAATAATAATAATTAATTACGATTCTTCTTTTTTTTGTTGTAATTTAAAATTATTTCGATTAAGAGTATCATTAGTAAGTAGTTAATCATAATTCAATATGGCTGACGTGACCACTACATAAATTTTTAAATTTTTCACACATAATGATAATATTTCTATACATTTGTAAATAAACACGAATACTATTATCGTAACATAATAGTTAGAAAATTTGTTTCCAAAAAAAAAAAACAAAAACTCTTTGATTGATCAATAATTTATTCGATTTAATTATTATTATTATTAATTAGTATTCGTGGTTCGGCAGGAAGGGTGGGGGAGCTGGGGGATGGGAAGGGGAACTGGGGGAAACATATGTTTACATAAATACATATAAAGAGATCTTTTTGTAATTATTTATCATTCGGTGAATGATTTGCGAAATTTCAATCGACAGAAATAAAATTCTGGAAAAAAAAAAAAAAAAATGTCTACTTATTTCCCTTCCCTCTCTCTCTCTCTCTCTCTCACACACACTCAAAACATTTTGCTTTTTTATTTTTTTATTTTTTGTCTTCATCTTGCACCAAACATGTTGTGTTAATAATAATTATTGTGATGCAAATATTAGAATAAAAAAATTTAAAAAAAAAAAAAAAATTAAAGTAATTAAAATTATTATTATTATTATTATTAACCGAGGTGGATGAACTTTAATTTTTTACTTCTCCATATAAAAGAAGGGAAATTCCTGAGATTAGCAATGTTATATCCTGAGAGGACGCGTGGGCTATAATAATAATAATAAAACAACAACAACAACAACAACATGAGGTCTTTGACATCGGAAGTTTGGTGCAAGGTGAACTCCTTCGTCATGATCTGAGTAAAAAAAAAAAAATAATAATAATAATAATCCAAAATGGAAGAAGAAAATTTT
>NW_002987088.1:32389-45813 GCF_000006295.1 Pediculus humanus corporis
TTATTATCATTATCATTATCATTATTATTTAAATAAAAGGCAAATTTGTACTAGAAATGACTTTTAATAAAAGTTGTTAATAAATATATATATATATATATATATATATATATATATATATATATATATATATATATATTCAAATGAGATCGTATGTTTTTGTTTTTGTTTTTTTTTTTTTCCTTTTTTTTTATTATTATTATTATTAAATAATTTTTTCTTTTATTCTTTCCTTTTTTCCTTTTTTTCCTTTTTTTTAAATTTTCAAACATAATTATTTCTTAACCGTTGATGATCATATACGACGTAAAACTTTCACACCCTGTCTGTCAGTAAGAGTAAAAGTTTCCCGTTAAATCCTCCCCTTTTTACACACATTTTCCAAAAAAAAAAAAACTTTTTCGTTATGACGTAACAAGATGGCCGTTCGTTTTAACATTTTTTTAAATTATATAGAAAGACGAGAGTGAACAAAAAAAAAAAAAAAAAAAAAAAAATTATTAAAAAATTATTAAAAATAATTTTTTTTTTTCATGATGATCTATTGATTTTCTAAATAAATTTCTTCCTTTATTTATTTAAAACTACTTATAAATAATTATTATTATTATCATTATTATTATTATTATTATTAAGCATTAAACTACAGTATAGAGAACAAAAAAAAAAAAATTGTAATCGTGTGAAAAAATAAAGGGTTAATTATTTATTTATTTATTAATTAAAAAAAAAAAAAAGGCGTTTGTAAATATACCCACACCCGAATGATTATTATTATTATCATTATTATTATTATTATTATTATTATTATTATTATTATTACGTACCGACAATTAATAAAAAAACTGATTAAAATTATAAAAAGAAAAGATTATGTTGAGGAGCCACCAGATAAAAATTTATTTATCCTAATAAAAAAAAATAAAAAAAAATAAAAATTGAAAATTGGCATTTGATGACGCGCGTGTGTGTGTGTGTGTGCGCGTGTGCGTTAAATGAATAATAATGTTTTGATTCGCTTGATTATAACAATATACATAACAACATTAATTAATTAATTTTTAAAAAAAGCAGAAGAAAATTCGTGCAGGGGTGCATTTTTATTCATCTATCGAGATAAATGTAACTTTTTATCATTATTATTATTATTATTATTATTATTATTAGTTTTCTCCCTTTATGAAAAATTAAAAACTGATTTTAAAAAAATATACAATATCTATTATAAATAAATGATTATTTATGTTTTATTTATTTCAAGATTATAAATGTGACTTATTAAATAATTTCCCTCCCCTTTCCCTCCCTACCCTTTACACCTTCACCTTTCCCCTTCCCACCCCCAAACCATAGAAAAATAAAATTTAAGAAAAAAAAAAAAACAAAAAAAATGATTTCTTTGTAATTATAATTGTAATTATTATTATGATTATTGACGAATGATTTTTATTTGTATATTTATGTATAATTAAAATAACGATTTATTAACAATAATAATAATAATAATGATGATGATGATGATGATGATGAAAAGATTGGATTTTACAAAGGGATTTCAATTGGAAAAATTATGACGAGAAGAAAAGAGAAGAGGAAAAATCTTCGGATTCGGGAAATTTTTATCGATCACGACCCATCTATTATTATTATTATTATTACTATTATTATTATTATTATCCTTAATCAATTTAAATCGTGAAATGGAAAATATGTTATTAAAAAAAAAAAAAAAAAAAAAGTACGTTATTATCTAAAAACGTGACTCTGATTTTTTTTTCTCCTTTTTTTTCTATTTCTTCTTCCATATTCCATGAAAATGAGAAAAAATGTTTTTAAAAAATGAAATTATTATTATTTTATTTATTTCCAATTCTTTTTAGAAAAAAAAAAGAAAACTTTTCGGGTTGAATTTAAGGAAATATATTTTCCTCAATTTTCCGTCGCCATTTTAATATTTTGACCGTTAAAAAAAACAAAATGGAAAAAAGAAAAAATAAACTAAATACGAAAACTGAAGCTAAATTAGAGAGAGAGAGAAAAATACCGCTAAGTTTTAACGTTTCCCCCCCCTCCCCTTATGCATTTAACCGACCGACATGATGAAATAATAATAATAATAATAAATTACCGAAAAAAAAAATTATACCTGGTCGTCTTAGTATATATATATACAAACTATAAAAAAAACAATATTTAAATGTTTACTGGTCCAACCGGCTTTGTAAAAAAAAAAAAAAAAACAAATAATAGAGATAATAATAATGACTACTACAACTACTACTACTACTACTACTACTACTACTACTACCGTCTTTCGCGATTTAAATATTACAAATCAAAAATAATATAAAGTAGCAAATTTTTTAAATTTTTTTGTTTATAAAAAAAAACCGGAAACACGTAAAATCGTTAAAACTCAAATTTCCCTTTTATATCTTTCTCTATGGATTTGATTGGATTCATATCCGTGATGAGCTTACGAGACGTTAAATAAACATAGGTAGAGGATAAATAAAGGGGAAACGACCTTTGAAAATAAAATAACCACATGAAATAATAATAATAATAATAATAATAATAAGAATTTTAACATAAAATTTTGGTTTGCGATACGTCAGTACCGTATTTAGTAAAAGGAAAGACACGAAACAATCGAAAACTTTTTTTTTTTTTTTTTTTTTTTATGTTTTCCTAAATCGGGGAGGATCAATTTATTTTGGAAATGGAAAAACCACAAAGACGACAATTCCGGTAATGTGTTAAGTTTCACAATTTAAATAATGAATGAATGAATGAATGAATGATTGATTGATCGATTGACTTCTCTCTCGATTGTTTTGAATTTGAAAATGACAACAACGTGCGTGCGTATTCACCACAATTACATTTCTATTTATTATTATTATTATTATTATTTATTTTTTCGCGTAGTCTGAAGATCGGGTCGAACCCTTTGATCTACATCTTAGAATTATTTATTTACGGTTTTTTTTTTTCTAGACTTTTCGACGGAATAAGGACAAAGTTCAGAACACATTATTTCAATGTCTCAGTCGGTTAATGAAACATTATGCAACCATTTTAAACAATGTAACGTAACGTAACGTATTTGCCATATAAACAACAACAAATATTATAACGATTGATAATAATGATAATGATCATTATGATTATGATTAGTATGATAATAATAATAATTTTAATCTGATTTTATTATACATCTTATGTAAATGTAAATGTTGTAAAAACGTATGAAAACAACACACATATATATATATATATACATACAAACTCTTATTCAAAATTTATTTATAAACATTAATTATTTAAATTCTTGTCAATTAATTAATTAATTAATTAATGATGATGAAGAAGTGGTGTAAGTAACGGTCGTCGTTTAAAAAAAAAAAAAAAAAAATTGCAATTTAAAAATTAAATTTCAAGTGCCAATAATTCAATTTGAATTTTTTTTTTTTTGTAGTCGTCGCGTAACCTTGAATTGAAAAAAAAAAAAAAAAACTTTTCTTTTTATAATGATAATGATTAATAATAATAATAATAAATAATAATAATAATAATAATAATAATAATGATGATAATAATAATAATAATAATAGTAAACCAACCAGATTAAAAAAAACGCGCTTTTTTTTGTTTTGTTTTGTTTTGTTTGGAGTGCGAAGAGAAGAGAGAAAAGAGAAAGAGAGAGAGAAAAAAAATATACAAAGTTCTAGAAAATTCGGTGTGTGTGTGTGTGTGTGTGCGTGTACAGAAATAAACTGATTCTTATTTTTCCATTTAAAAAAAATACCAATTTTTTTTTTTTTTTTAAAACATTACCAAGTCCCATAAGTTTTACCTTAACTCGAACACGCCCTCGCCTTTTTCTTCTGTGGTTCTCCTTCGGTCGTCGTGGCAGAAGAAGACAATGATGATGATGATGATGATGATGATTCCGATTTTTTTAAACTAGTCGATATCCTTTTCATTGTTTTTTGCTTTCTCATGAAATCTGTTCGGAGAAAAAAAAATACAAACAAAAAAAAAAAATTAATGTTATTCACTGATTTACTACGACAAACTACACTAATAATAATAATAATAATAATAATAATAATAATAATAATAATAATAATATCGGTAAACACATGCCAAATTTTTACAGGGTGTTCGATATTAATTTTTCGTTTCACCCTCGGATCCCCATCTGTTATTTTTAATTTTTTTTTTCCCCTTAAAATCGTCGGCACACGCCCACATTCTACCATTTTTTTTTTTTTTTTCTCCCAACAAAAGCTTTAATCAGTGCAGACACTTTTTTTTATTTTTTTCCAATTAATAAGTTAATGAATGCTTTTATTATTATTATTATTATTATTATTAAAACAATGAATAGTTTAGTTAAGGACCGAAACAACAAAAATTTATACAAAAAAAAAAAAAAAAAATCGAATGGGTTAAAAAAAAAACATTTTCGTACGTAACGTATCCGCCCATATCATCTACTCGCATTACCACCCGGTGTGATACGAAAGAGCTTCTTGTATTAACAGGTAATTACCATGGATTCTCACGTATTCCGTACCTTAAACAGAAGCCCCCCCCCTCCACTCCCGATTAATTCCTTGACACCGAATACGAACTAATCAATTAAAAATTATATGAAATTCAAGATCCTTTTGGAATATAAGACGATGAAAAAAAAAAAAAAATCTTTTCTTTTTTTTTTTTTTTTTTTCGAAAAACAAAACACAACACGATGAACTTAATTATTTAAACCGGATGTTTTAGGTGGCAGTTGTCTGTCTTCCGTTTGCTACAAGTCTCTCATTAAAAACAAAAAAAAATTGCACATGTTTGCCGCAAAAATATACAAAATAAAAAAACATTTTGTTTTGCAATGTTTTTGATCGAGATTTGTGATCATGCGAATAAAACGTGAACCTTAACTAAAAATTTTATCTTCGCTTTTTCTTTAGAGAATCAAAGGTTACTAATTTAATTTTTTTTTTATTTGCCACTAGTGTGGCCAATATTTACAAATTATTTATAAATATATATTTATTAAATTTATTTCATTCAAATTCATTATTTAAAATTATACCTACATGTACCTTTTTTTGATGATATCAATAATACTTATTAAGAGAGAGAGAGAGAGAGAGAGAGAGAGAGAGAGAGAGAGAGAGAGAGAGAGAGAGAGAGAAAACATTCGCTCACATAAAAATTATTATTATTACTATCAAATAAAAAAATTTTTCTTTTTTATTACGTAAACGTTTTTCTTTTTTCTTTCCAATCATTCATTTTTCGTAATGGACAAACGTAATAAACGTTTTATTATTTATCTATTTTTACATAATGATAATAATAATAATAATAATAATGTTTTTTACGACGAGGAAGTACGTGAACTTATAAAAAACTCAACGTGCGTTTCTAATTACCGTAACTGAAAAAAAAAAAAAATATTCAATACAATAAATTTTATCACGCACTTAATTATTATTATTATTATTTTTTTTTTCGTTAACCCCCAGTAAATATATTTAATTCCTTTCTTTTACGATTAATAAATAAAAAAACGTGCAATCATTAAAAAAAAAAAAAAAAAAAAGAAAATATGGCTGAGGTTTTTTCTTTCTCTTCAATGTAATTTTGATGGAATGAAAAAAAAAAAAGATTAAATAATAAATCTCGTATGTTAGATTTACTACACCAACCAGGTACACTTATGTAGGTACGTTTAAGACTTTAACGAATTCATATTTTAAACGTTTAAGGAACAAAGAATGATAATAATGACAGTATATAGACAAAGTTTTACGTTTATAATATCAATCAGGAATAAATTCTTCATCTTATCCTTATAGTTTTTGAAAAATAATAAATAAAATAATTGTCATTGTCGAGAGAGAGAGAGAGAGAGAGAGGTAAGAAGAACCAGGACATCCAAAGTGTTTCTTCATGACTTGGTCAAAGGCTGCGGGAGATAACACCAGTGGCTCACCTTGATACAAAGAGTTCGTTGAACCCCCCCAGAAGGAGCAATGCAAACTCATCTCGTTCTTTTAAAGATGCTTTACAACCAACTACAACAACCAGGTTTTTTATAATTTCCATAAGGAAATTATACTATCACATCCCATATTTATTTATAAGATTAATTAATTAATTATTATTTATACTTATTCAAATTATATAAGATTGAAAATTTAAAAAAAAAATAAAAAAATAAAAATTTCCAATAGAAAAAAAAAATTTTTTTTTTTTTCTTAAAAGAAAAAAAAAAAACCATGAAAGGTGAATTCGCACCTTTTTCGCGCCAAACGAAAACCTTTTTTTAAATAGCAAGGTTCTTTTATTCGAAAACATTCACACACACACACACGAACACAGGCACACATTCACAGGCACCTCCTAAGGGTTGCCATACAATAATAAACAACACACTATCTTATTTTTCAAATTTGATCACCTGCCTACCGTATCTCATTTCTTTCCTTATACCTTATAACCAACCCTGTCTCTCTTTCTTTTGACCTGCTAGTTTTTAAAATCTTTTTTCTTCTTCTTCTTCTTCTTTACATTTATTAAACATCTGGCCGTTTTTTTTTTTTTTTTTTTTCAAAAAAAAAAGCTACGAAGAAAAATTCCTTTTTCAATTTCTACCCCTGTTTAAAAAATTAAAATCAATTCCGCCAATGAGAGAGAGAATAAATTGTTTTCCTTTGTTCAATTTACTTTAACTATATAATAAATTTTGTGACCTGATTTTGATAGCCATCTAAATGAAGGACGTTTTGAAGGCCAGGCATAATAATAATAATGGTTCAAACATTTCTCGTGTTATTTTGTAAACAATACACAATAATAAACCACGTAATTATTTGTGAAAAGAAATAAACATTTTGCAAAATGTCAAACCCAAATTAATTTTTTTTATGGTGCCCAAAAAACAAAAACTCTACAACTCAACACTAAAGAGCATTCATTAAATTAAAGTATAAAATATTTATAAACGATTAAAAGAAAAGAAATAAAAAAATATAAAACGTTATTAATTAATAAAAAAAAAAAAAAACCACAAATTTTATGCCACACATTGTCATCAGCCATTTTTTTTTTTTTTTTTTTCTGAATGAGAATTTTACAATCATTATAATTGCAAAATAGCAAACCATTTTATGACCAGTTTAATTTCCCAAGAGAATTTTTTTTTTAAATTATAATTTTTAATTATTCAATTACAAAAACTAAATTTACAAAAATTAAATTACAAAATTAATAAAAATAATCGATTCGTGACATTTTATAATAAAAATGTCCCTTAATCACATTCGACAAAAAAAAAAAACTTCATTTTTAAATTAAAGTGTTCTTTTTCGATTATAAAAAAATTATTTTCCTATAATACAACATAAATAAAATTTGTTATTGTTGTCATTATTAAATTTTTTTTTTTGTGATGAACATGTTTAATAAATCACATGACTTTAATTTAAAATTTCTCTAAGTAAAGTTAAAAAATAACAAAACTTTTAAAATAAAACTAAAAGATTAAAAAAGGATATATAAAATTTTAAAAAAAATAATTTTATATGTCAAACTGTTGCATAATATCTCAACTTTTTTTACAATCATTTTTATGTAATAGCATTTATATTATTATTATTATTGAAGAGGAAAAAAAAAAAAAAAAAAAAAAAACAGAGGAATATTTCGAATTCATAGTAATGACATTGAAAATAAACCTATGTTCAATTACACTCATAATTAAAGCAAATTATGATGTTTTGCAGTACTAAATATTTTAAAAAAAAGGAATATATACTTCATTTTATGAAATGTAAAATAAGCCTAGTGAGAAATTTTAAGAATTCAAAATAAAAAAAAAAAAAGATTTGTTTAACATAAGCAAATATCAAGGGAAAATGTCTTCAACTTTTGCCATCGAATCTTATGTCAACATGTAAAAATTTTAATTAAACACAATTAAACTTTTAATTTATGCAACCTACAACTGGTTTAACTAAAATGACATTAACATAATAGAATAGAATAGAAACAAAAAATTTTTTTTTTTTTTTGACTTTTAAATGCAACATTAAAAGCATTGAGTTTAAAAGGTTTAATTTCGAATGCATAACGAGAATTGTAACAAATACTCACCAGTGATTACAGTTTGCTTATTGCACTTGGGAGTTTTTTTAGCCGAGGTAATCGATGAGCTTGAACATGGATTATTTTGAGTATCATCCAAATCGGAAGATTTTAGTACAGTGCAGTTGTCAGCAGCGTGCTGGCTTAAATATGGGAGTCTAGTAAGAGCATAAGCTTGAGGAACAGTTTCATTTTCTTTTAAAATTTTCCAATCGTAAACATTACCCTCGTTTGAAGGCATTGGTTTACCTGTTTTGAAATCAAAGTTCCATTTTTTCGACGCTTTTTCTCGATGCTTTTCCATTTCTTGCTGCACGTATAACTTACACTCATTGTGATCAATCGGACCGAATAAACATTTTTTTATTCTTTCAAGTGAATTGTTATCGCGTGGGGACCGTATTTCACTTTCGCTGAGATCTAAATGACCTCCGCCCCGCATAACTCTCCGCATTTCCGACATAATATATGGATTAAATACACGGGCAGACATACTGTTTAGGTATTTTCAAAATTTTTTAAATCCTTTAAATTTACTTTTATATATGTATATATATATAAATATATATTTTATTTCAAATATTAATAATAATATATAATAATGTTTACTTTATGAATATTATATATATAGAAAATTTTAAAAAGGCAAATGACAATCAAACGCCATTTATGTTACAAACCCCATTAACTTGCATAAAATGTGACCTTTATTTACCACAAAAAACTAAACCCGACAAAACGAATAACAAACACCTTTTACACTTTTTTCTATTAATGTTTCATATCCGATATATATTTAACAATTGATTATTAATAACTAAACACAATTATAATTCTTTAAATTTAAAAGAAAATAATTAAAAAAAAAAAAAGTTAAAAAAAAAAAAAAAATAACAAGCACATATATAAATATACAAAACAATCAACCTAAACAACGTCCGTAAATATACTCTACGGAACTGAAGCCAAGCTATTAAGCGTCGACTTCCCCTCCTTTTCTCCTGTTCTAAAGCCACGTCGGGGAAATTATATTCTAACTATATTTTCTGCTACGTAACGTTTTTTTTTTTTTTTTTTTTTTTTTTTTTTAAATAAAAAAAAAAAACATTTTACTTGAGCTAAGTATAATACGTTATTTATTTTTAAATTCCCTTCTTTTTTTCAACCATTAGTTTTTTTTTTTTTTTTTTTTTTTATAACCCATCGTAGATTATTTTTGAATTTTGATTTCTAGTACGAAAGCGTGGGTCGTATACACATCCTCTTGAAATTTTTTTATCTTTTGTTCTTCTAAAAAAAAAAAAAATTCGCTTTTTTTTTTTTAAAAAGTTTGGCATTAGTACAATATTTTAATTACAATTGAAAAAATTAAATTTAAAAAAAAATTATTTTTTAAATTCTGTTTAAATTTTTCCTCAGTGAGATATAACAAATTTTAATTTTTAAACATTCTAAATGTTATTTTACAATAAATAATGATTTTACAGTTGTTGAATTTATGAGTGATAAATGTGTTTAATAATCTTATTAATTTTATTTTAATTAATAATTAATAATAAAATTATTGTTGACATTTTTTTCAAATAAATAAATGATTCTTCAGTATTCTTCTTGTTTTTTTTTTTTTTAAATTCCTGTCGTTAAAAAAAAATTCATTTCGAATAAATGTAAGTTAAAAAAAAAAAAAGCAAAAATAATTTCAAATTGTTCAAAACAAAAAAAGGATAATTAAAATATTAAAAACAATTCAAAAAGATAAAAAATAATTGGTAAATTTAATTGTTGTGAAAACATTAACAAAAAAAAAAAAATTAAAAATTTAAATTATTATCTTTTTTTACAAATTATTTATACACAATAAAATTAATAATAATAACTCAAACAAAAAAAAATTTTATTTATTTAAAAATATCATTTTAGTTTTTTTTTTTTTATATTAAAAATTTTTATATACTATTCATGTACAAAAAAATTATTTATAAAACATTTTAATTATTATTATTAATAAAAATTTTTTTCACTTCGTTTTTATTTTAAAAAATAAAATTTTTCATATCACAGATTCATTATTATTATTATTATTTATATTATTACTACTTATTATATTAATTATATTAAAAAAAAAAAAGCACTTTAATAATTTTTTTTTTTACCAACCTACCCCGATTAATTATGTTACAATTAAAAAAAAAAAAAAAAAATTCAATCTCGATGATAAAAAAATTATTTAAATATTTTCACTCGAAAGGAGTTTCAAACCTTTTTTTTAATTTCAATTTCAATTTCAATTTTTTTTTTTAAAGGCATAATAATAATAATAATAATAATAATAATAATAATAATATTTAAATTGAATTTGAAAAAAAAAAAAAAAAAAAAAAATTTCCGGATTATGAAAATCCCTTCCCATCCCGAATTAAAAATATATAAAATTAAATAATTAAAAAAATATTGATAATAAATAAATTTTAATAAAAATTAAAATAATATTTATACGCTTATAAAAATATTTGCGCTAATAATAATAATAATAATAATAATAATAATAATAATAATAATTTATATATAAATTACAAATAAATGTTATTTTTTTTTTAAAAAATAAAAATTTTATTTTTCAAGCTACTTAAACTAAATTTGAATTTTTTTTATAATTACATACTGGTAATAAAAAATGATGAGATTCTATTTGTTTTTAATTGTAAACTACAAATTGTATCCGATATAAAATTATTTTAACTTGGAAAAAAAAGAAAATTCAAGTGAAATTTGTCAAGGCGTATAGACATTGTTCCTGAGCAAGGGCTCCCAATTCCTTTAACCATTCATCTAATAAAACTGCATTGAGAACGGCTCTTCTTACGTCATCCTCCTCACTTTTCGTTTCCTTATTAATAGTTTTTACGTACCTAAATCCGCTTCCGGGCCCGTCTATTTCCAATACCTTTTCTACAACTATTGGAGAGGGTTGCATGGCGCGCCTGAGAACCGAAGATATTGCCGAAGAAAAACTTCTTCTTTTGGCATCACCTGGGGGGGGGGAAAAAGAAAAGAAAATTTTAAACATGAATAACAATATTTTTTTTTTTTCCTAATGTAAAAAAAAGGTTCACAAATTTACTTCGATTAAAACCGTATAAAAAAGGCCTCTTTGACAAGGGAGCTTCGACAGCAGTTTTCCTCATGTTTGCCAACTTTTCCTCCCTTTGAAGTAAATACATGCGAGCTTCTTGAACGAGTTTCTCTATTTCTCCTGATCTATTCAACATGGTATCTAATTTTTGCTTCACTGAAGCTAAAACCTGAAAAAAAAAAACAAAAACAAAACGTTAAAGAGTTATAAATACCTTAAATTAATTATACCTAAACACTTTTAAATCATACCTGAAAAAGTGATTTAATGCTTGGCTGGAAGACTAGAGAATGATTTAGAAGTAACGAAGATAATAAAGGTTGGGGATAAGCAGCCAACCTTGAAATTATTGCTGACAACCTCAAATTCACGTACAAACTATGAAAAGGCATTTTTTCTAACGATTTAAAAAGCGTATCCAAAAACGGACCTGAATGATTCACACATAATAAGTAATATTAAAATTTTTTTTTTTTTTAAAAGTGCATAAAAATAGGTTTATACCTGAAAATGAAGAAAACTCACCAATATCAGATGTAATGCTCGCTTCTAAAAATGAATTCGATCTGGTCATTTTCTCATTATTGTTGGCCGATTTTCCAAATTCGTCTTTTTTCTCATCTTCGGGAGAAGTGTCGAGTGATTCTTTTGCCGGAAAACTATTGTATCCACTTTCTCCGATGGATTGCATGCTGTCCCCATTTTTATTATTATCACAGTTTTCATTTTTAATTGCACTATTTTTCCGCATGTTCGAACTTAATACTATCGTCGTTTTGGGATCTTCCCCGTCGTAGGGTTGAGACCAATTTTCACAGTTTTTTGCACAGGATTCAATTTTCGATTTGGCATCGCATAAATAAGCGTGATAGTTTCCATAGAGGGATTCTTCTGGACGGAGTCCGTATGCGTAAGACTGCGGTTGAGACGAAACCGGTAAACGAGTTCGAGAAGGCACTGAAAATGTTTTCATCACTGAGCAACAAATGGGAGAAAGTGAAAGGAATTTTAATGCACTTGAAGCATAAGGCTCGATTTCGCGAAGGCGGCGCCTTTGCGAAATCATCACGTGATTGCACGGCGCTAAATGCTTTAAAATTAATTCCACCATGACATCTTCCGAATCTAAATTAATAAGTGTTTCTAATAAAGACAACGTCACGACACACAACTGAAAATAAATATTAAAAAAATTAACAGAGATAAAATATGGCAATATGGAGTCGGACAATTTTACGGTTTAATAAAATAAAAAAAAAAATTTGAATTTGTACTTACTCTCGTTGGTGAGTGTATCCTAACAATGAGCGTATTTAAAATTCTTTGTCCATCGTAACAATCTTGCATTAAAAATTTTATCAAAGTTTGCAGGAGACCCGGATTGGTTGCATTTCGAATAAACAATTCATAGTAAGCAGTGGCCGCAACTAATTCTTCAACCGTGCTCTAAAATATTTTACAAATAATTTATACAACAATAGTTATATTCGTATAAAACATAATTTATCATATTGACATTATTTGTCTTTAACTTCATTTTTATTTTGATGGAATTATAATTAGCTGCTATTATTTGGTATTACATTAGAGTAAAACTAAAAGAAACAAAAAAAAAATCATCAAAATTAAAAAAAAAACATTTGGTACATGTATATTGTGAGTCCTGGAAAGAACACATTAACGAATAAAGCAAAAATATCCTTTTTTTTTTAAAAATTTAGTAAAAGTTATTTTAATTTATTATTCCCGGTTATTTGTTCATCATGCAAAACAAATTACAAAAAAAAAAAAAAAACCAAAAACATTATTTGAATATTCCATCAAAAAAAATTTTTTTTTTTTTTTTTGAACATTATGAAATTATTATGAAGAACACAATGATATATTTAAAAAACAAAAAAAAAAAAAAATAATTATAATAATAATAAAAATTTATATATACTGACCGTTTCCAGTGATGGAAAGGCTGAATGATGAATGCCGAGATTGTAGGATTCCTTTTTTATATTTTTTTTTTTTTTTATTAAAAACCAAAAAAAATTAAATAGCTTGTTAAAAAAAATGTAATTACTGACCTAAATTTTAAGTTTTTTTTTTTTTTTTTTTTTTTGTTAGGGATTGGGAAAAG